>NW_012118376.1:1668337-1706059 GCF_000951035.1 Colobus angolensis palliatus
GGCTGCAGCAGCTGACCAGCACCGATTGTCCGGCACTCCCTAGTGAGATGACCCCAGTACCTCAGTTGAAAATGCAGAAATCACTGGTCTTCTGTGCCGCTCGTGCTGGGAGTTGGAGACTGGAGCTGTTCCTATTCGGCCATCTTGCTCCGCCAAAAGTATACATTCTTTAGTAAGAATTTGCGTAGACATTTATTTAAAAACAAATGCAAAAGCCGCTTATATAATAAAATAATAATGCTTTTTGGTAATAACGTTTGTAACCCTGAATTTTGCCTGCTTAGCAGGAAAAAAATAAAGTATAAATTGCAAAAATGTAGTTGTTAATGTAAAATGTATTGTATCTGATTTCAGGTCTAGTTAAAAGAATAAAATAATAATATAGAATTCACACCTAATTATAATTATTTTTGGTCTTTAATAATCACCCCCTTCCTATAAATGGGCCATGTTCATGCTAGACTTCAAGTATAGTCGTTTTATATATAACTGTTATTCTGTTTGTTGAAAATATGACCAAACTCTGCCTTTGATTCAGTTCAGTTTCTTCTTAATCCAATATTGTTTTCGTTTATTTGTTCTGTTAACTTGAATTTCTTCAGTATGTTATCTGAGTAGGCAAGGATGAAAATTAATTTATTGAAGTGGACAATTGCCCTCCTCCATCCAAAGATTTATTGTTATAGAATGTTTTTAAAATTGGCTAGCCTTATTTCACATTTTCTTGCATATATTAAAACCTATCTTAAACTTAGAATTTATATTTTAAACTTGTGTCTATATATAAAATAACCTAAGATTTTTGTTTTTAAAAAATTCACATAAAATCTTAAGAAATTTTATGGTTTATTAATCTGGCCTGATATAAAAACTTATCACATAGTGAGTTTGGTGTAGTCTCATTTCGTACTTACATCAAATTACCAGAAAGTTTAAAATGTTATTGAAAATAAAGAGAGTTACAAATCGACAGTAAGTACAACCCAGAGTAAGAAGTATTTTTTTAAAATGACAGTACAAGAAATCAGTGAGTGTCAAGTGGTGGAAGTTATTCTTAGGAAGTTTTGTAACAGTTGAAAAATTATAGACTTCAATTCCTCTGTAGTATTAGAAGCAGAGCTTTAGGATGCCATGAAAAAGCCACAGTGGTTGAACATCATGTTGTGTTGTACTCTTTCCTCCCCCTGAAAAAAGCAAAAGAAGATAAAAGCCACAGGGGCACTCCAGGTCAGTGATTCTGTTTGTTTCTTCTTTGTCAAAGACTTTCAGTGATCAGATTAAATCTCTTGATAGTTAAAAATATTTTCCTATAAAATGTCAGTATAAAACAACTCAAACTATTGCAGTGAACCAAGACTTTTGAGAAATTTGGGTTTCGCTCACATTGTTGATAGTTTTGTGTTCATGTGTTTCCCTTAGGTGGCTTATTTATATTAGAATGCCTTTTCCCATCTATAATAGGCAGACAGGACTGTGGAATTTTTTGCTTTAGTTTAGCAATTGGAATAGGTATTCTCCACCGTGGAGCTACCATAACTACTTATTTATTTCTATTTCTTTCTGAATAATTTGTCATATACCATGCAATTGCAGAGTATATCTATTTTCTAATAATAGGCGACTATAACTGTAGAAAAGTCCTCGTTGCGCCAAGTGTTGTGGCTTCTGCTCTAAATTATGAGTAATGAAGGCAGATGGTGGGTATTTTACTTTAATTTAGCATGACAATATGTTAGTGCTGAAAATTCATATGCCTTATATCTACAGCCTAACTAAATCTATACTTTTATGCTTTCTTTTCTTTTTTTTCATCCAGACAATGTGTTTTGAGGGCACTGAGCATGAAAATGTGACCTAGGAGTTACCTTGAATATATGGCTTTCAGAACAGTTAATTTTTATGGTAGTCCTATGAGATAAGCATAGTGTTCTACTTGTTGGGAGAGAATATCTTTGTTTCAGTTTCCTCATCTGTAAAGCAGAAATGCTAGTACCTACCTTACTTCTTTCAAGTGTTATGTTAAAAATAAAATATGAAAGATCAATGTAACACACTACATTACTATAAAACAACAGTTTTAACATTTTTTAAAATTTCATAAAAGATCAACAGTATTGGAGAACATCAAATGCTAAAAGTAATCTAAATTTTTTGGTAACTCTTAAGTATCCTGCTTTTTTTCCACTCTTTTTACACTATTCAGGTTGTAAGTCAAAGTTTAATTCTGTTCCCTTACCTACAGCCTGTGAGCTTAACCGCTCTTAGAAGACAGCTGCCATCCACGGTCAGTGTCTCTACTCTCTAACTCACAATCTCCATTTACCCTACTTTTCCTTTGAATGCAGCTCTGTGTAAGATTCGCATCCACTTCCCCAAGGGTAACTCCTACTTCCTTTTGGTCTTGTTTTGTTCATAATCATCTGTCTCCTTCGCACCTTTAATCTCTTCCTCCATTCATTCCTTTTCTACCAACTGTAGCATTCAGGTTTTTTCCTCATTTAAAGAGAGAGAGAGGGAGCATGGAGTGGAAAAGACAGAGTGTGTGTACATGAGTGGGAGTGAGTTTAGAAAAATAATCTACGTATCCTGCATCTTGTACTTCTTAACTCAGTTATTTCCCACTCTATCCTACACGTACTGCTCTCTGGAAAGGCAGTTATGATCCTTCCCCAAACCCAGTAGCCTTCTCTTATTCTTGGTCTTTTTGTATGACTGTTCCCCTACTACTTAAAAGTCTCTGCATCCCTTTTGTTCTGACTTTTTTGACCTTTCATTCTTTCAGTTGCTTCACTTTTTACCCGCTTCTGACACCCAAGTGTGAACGTTGCTCCCAAATTAGTACTTAGTACACATTAGTTTTTTGAGATATTAATTGATGTGAATGAATTTTTCTTTAGTCTTCTTTTTTTCCCTCTAAATTTGTCCTGTTGTGAGACTTAATTCACTCCTATAGCTTCAGCTAAAACATTTATGTTAATTACTTCCATGGTAATGTCTTTCAGTCTTTACAATACGTTTCAGCTTTTCTTCCCAAATTCATACCAAATTTTTAGACCTCTCTGAGGCTAACCTAATACAATGAAACCTAATTGTTTCCAAACCGAATACAATCAAAAGACATGCTCTACCATTTGTCACCAGCATTCTTTTCATTCTCCCAGATCTGAAGCCCCAGAATTATCTCTGACTACTCCGTCATTCTGTATATTTAGATAGTTACCAACTCCTGTAGGTTCTGTGTGTTATTTCTCATGTCTGTTTCTTCTTTCCCTACTGCCATTATTCTAGATCAGCTTTTCATTACCTGCATAGACCACTGCCATTGGTTATCCTCTGACCAATGCTTTCCCAACCCCAAGTCCTTCTATACAACTGCCAGATGGGTATTAAATTCACTTGGCCTGATGGCCCCTTGCTATTTGAGTTCAGTAAACTCAGGCTAGCTTGCCCAAACCTACCTAGTCTTAACCCTACCCACCCTGTTGTCTTTTCTTTTCTTTTCTTTTTTCTTTTCTTTTCCTTTTCTTTTCTCTTCTCTTTCTTTCTCTTTGTCTCTTTCCTTCTTTCTTTCCTCTTTCTTTCTTTCTCTCTTTCTCCTTCTTTTCTTTTCTTTCTTCTTCTTTTTTTTTTTTTTTTTTTCAGAGTCTTGCTCTGTCACCCTAGCTGGAATGCAGTGGCATGATCCCAGCTCTCTGCAGCCTCGACCTCTGAGTCTCAGATGATCCTCCCACCTCAGCCGCCTGGGTAGCTGGGACTACAGGCATGCAATACCATGCTTGGCTAATTTTTTGTATTTTTTAATAGAGATGGATTTCTCCATATTGCCCAGGCTGGTCTCGAACTCCTGGCCTCAAGTGATCCACCCACCTCAGCCTCCTGAAGTGCTGGGATTACAGGCATCGGCAACTGTGCCCAGCCACACACACGAAATTCTAATCCCAGTGGAACATTTGTGGTTCTATTAACACTTTGTATCCCTTCCTATTTCTATGCCTTTGTTCTTTCTTTTTCCGTCATTTACTACAGAAAATAAAAGCAAGGGAGAAAGTAGCCTCATATCACTGTGACCCTCCACTTATCCTAGTTGAGAATGGCTGCAAGGAATGAAAAATGTTACTGATGATGGGGTATCACTCATATGAGTGGGACAGTCAAAAGGGTGAGAACCACAAGGGGATTATTTACGTTCTTAAAATACCCCAACATATTCATGAGGCACAAAACTATAGTCACACATTCAGGTGCCATGTTTGTTTGTTTGTGTTATTGATTGGAATATGTCCTCATTTGAGGTCAGATGTTGTCAGTAATGACCAGAGAAAATTTTGTTGTTATAATTATGTTGATGGATAAGCGTATTTTATGTGTAGGTGTTATTTTTTGAAATATATTTAATTGAGAAATATTTTTAGTATAGTCATTTCAATGAAGTAATTCTTTTGTTCCAAATAACACCTGTAATAAAATTACTTTTAGTAGTTCCTTATTTTATGTGATTTCACATACTTTACACAATGTAAAGGGAAAAATTTTTTTATGTGAAAGAGTGGAGAGAAAACTCAGTAATGTAGACCACATTGTATCAGGAAGAGATTCACATTTATATCACTTTATCCTCTTTTTGACCAATATAATTAAGTTATATTCTGCTTGTAGTTAAAATTATGTGAACAGATGGGGAAAAAATTTATTTAAAATGATGCTTTTACATTCCCAGGATTTTTATCCTTCATGAAACCTAGGCTTCAGTGTTCTTATAACTACCCAGTATATTAGAGTGCTCCTCCACACCATAGTTATTTCAGCTACGTTGTTAGTCCACTATTTGCACCTTATTCAC
The DNA here is from genome assembly GCF_000951035.1 of Colobus angolensis palliatus. NCBI lineage: Eukaryota > Metazoa > Chordata > Mammalia > Primates > Cercopithecidae > Colobus > Colobus angolensis. The sequence goes on from NW_012118376.1 coordinate 1,673,178, forward strand.
GATGCAGTATTCTAGTTATATCTATAGTGTCTGTGTACTAATTGCTAAAGATTTAGATAATCTATGATTAAAATGATAAAAACTTTATGATTGTAATTTATTGTGAGTACATTTTATGTAATTTCCTTATATATAAACATTTTAATTACATAAACTATATGAAGCATAATAATCTACCAATGTGAAATAAATATAAAGTATTTAATATACTTGCACTTAATAATACTTAATACTAAAAGCATTTCAGTATTTGAATTAAAACTAAGATTAAGGTACATACTAGCTATGAAGAAAATAGTACCAACTATAGATACCTAGCAGTGTTTGAGTTGCTCTTGTCAGTTATTTTTATCTCGGGTTATATTTGTGTCTCAAAACTTTGCTGATTCCTTTTGGGAGGTGCAAAGAAACTGAGTGAATCTCTTAGGTGCTCTAAGGATCAGTCACTAGTATTGTGACTGGTGTCTGAATGTCAGTAAATATTAAGATTTACCTTAATAAAAGATTTTGGAAATAAAGCTCTTTTATTTGAAAGATTCTTGGGGATAAAGTAAATTTGGCGTGTGGTGTGAAATAAATCATGAATAAGAGTGAAAGGAACTATTTTTTGACTGGTGTTATGTTCTGTTTGAAAAATACACAAGTTTTAATTATGTTTTTACAACTATTTTTGTACGTTGCAATTATATAACTTCTATAAATATTGGAGAATATTGGGTTTTACTGTTATATTGCAAAGCCTTGCCTCTCAGTTTATGTCTTTCCCAATTTCATTTATATTTTAAGTTCTCTAAAATAAACATGTTATTCAGTTGCACTTGAGACCTTTAAAATGAAGTGGATTTGGATTAAGCAGGCTTTCCTATTGAAGTAGGCGCACTCTAATAGGAAAGATGGGTTTTAGTGGGCTACACTTCTTTTTAACTCATAAAGAAGTCTCAATTTACCAGCAGTGTACTTTGGTTTAAAAGTATAAGTTTAAGTGTGAGCCTCAGATTTTTGAAATCATATTTGTCAGTTAACTTGAATGAAAGAAAGTCATGAAGTTATCCTTGGTTGATAATTCTAACTGAAAATATTTCATGCAAATATCTTGTCCTGTGAGGCTACAAATTAGCTTTGATTTCTTGTTGATTTCAAAGCACAGTATGGCTTTGACAAACTTTACATACTGCTTATCCTAGTTTACAGTTTCAACTTTCAAACCTCTTTACAGTGGTTTCTTCTTAGGATGCATATTTGATACTTGTCGTGTCAGGTCTTTTTTGTTACTTGCCTTTTTTTTTAATCAGCATGAAAATGAACGTGCATAATACATTAAAAAATCTTTTCAGGTACATTGTTACATATTTTTGTTTGTATTATTTGGAGGTTAATAAGTATTTCCAGGATCTTTTATTTATTATTTGAAATGAAATACATTAAATAGAAAACAGTTTTTTTAACCCTGTGACTTTGTATTGCGTTTTGAAAATGTTGATGTGTTGGGGTGTATAATTGAATACCATAGAAACAAAATGGAGATTTGAGGATGATGAATTGAAAACTAGGCATTTTTTGTGCTGAGATTCTAAGATCAGTTACTGTTGTCCTTATAAAAGTCTAATACAGTCACTCAGCTGTTAAAAACCTAATCCTCTATTTAAAAAAATATACAAAAACAAATTGTCTATCTTTCTGCCTGATCTCTTCTCAAGTACTAACACAATGGAAACAGTGGGTGATCTGTCAATGTGTTTGGTTTGTCAATGATGGTTTTGTATAAATATTGGGAGGGTAAGAAATAAAATCGCAGAGTAAAATATGATTTCATCTGCCTTTTCTCTGCAGCTCCATGGCTCATGCTGCGGTGTGAAATTCTCATTTTACACACTTTGCAGGCGGAGCACATGAATTATGCATTGAGCAAGAAAAATCTCCTGCCTCAAGTCCTATATGCATTTACCCAGGTTCTGTCTCTATTACCAAGATGAATTGCAAATGGAGAAATGTTTGATGGAATAGAGCTCTTAACTTCTTTGTTTAGAATTCAGAATTTTATTTTTATAGTAGAGCCTTTAAGTATGAAAATGTTTTGAACTTACTATGGATTTTTTAAAATGAAAAATGAAATCTAATATAAGAGGAATACCAAACACATCATGAAGCATTTTATAGCCTTGATTCAGAATGCAAGGGTTTTTCAATTCAGTAGAAATGACCATTATCTATTGCTAATGTTGTATTTCAGTCACTGGTTATTTGCTGTTCTCAGAAAGTCAATGAAATTCTGTCCTTTTGAAAGCCTTTTTTCTTTCTGTTCTAGGCCTCTAATAAGAGATTATGCCAGTTTCACATGCAGCTCTGTTCTGTGTTATATGTGACCTGATAAGTATTTAATAGATATTGTTACACACTCTTGGCTGTGAAGTAGAAAATAAGGTATAGACTTGCCTTCAGCTTTAACTTTATCTTGATTTGATAGGTTTCTAATTTTTCAGGTGGGGAGGTTACAGTTCCATAAAGACAGTCATGCACCATTGTAGCTTATAGGAAGCTACACCCATTGTGCTCAGCATAGCATTTTGATAAGTCACATGATGATATGCTCTTTTTGTTACATGTTCTTTCTTCACAGGAATGATATTCTAGTTGAGACGGCATTTTCATTCGGCACTTGTTTTCATTTACTTGCGACTTTTAAATTTTAGCTTCAGAACTAACATTGCTTCTATTTTTTTCCCCATCTTAGACATTGTTTACTCATTTGAGAAGTGGAGAGAGAGGCAAATACTATTTCTTTCGTTTTTCAATAAGGAATGAAAATTAAAACTTAACTAGATGATTTGGAGTGTTCAGTGATAAAAATAATTACTTTGAAGAAGAAAATTAGTGCCTTTTTAAGTGTATTAATAATGTATATTATTATGTGGTCCTTGAAGTTTCTGAGTATTGGCATAAGGGAAAAAGCAAGTGAAATTTAAATTATTTTAAGATGTTACCTATGTATAATTTTATGTAATGCTTTTGTTCATGTATGTGCACTGTTGTAGGAGCTCTAACACTGTGTAAACTTTAAATGGTGATAAAATATATTTTGCTTCAGTGGTACCTTCTTGTGGCTAAATGAATACTTTGAAAATATTTATTAGCACATTAACAATAAGCTATAGAATTTTGGTTGATTATAAGTTACTTGAAGGCAGCACTGTATCTGTCTTGGCTGTTATTTCCATTGCTTGGCACAGAATCGAATATATATTTAAAATTCTATACATACCTATTGAATGAATGAATGAATGATGAAATAAACAAAAACATTTTAGTAGAAACTTTAGTTTTGGTCTGTGATTTGAGAAAATTTAATGTAAAAAATAGTATAGATTAGAAAGATAAACTTTGACCCAATTGTATTTAACGCCCTACTCTTTGTTGGCCTTTAGTTGTTTGTAATGCACTTAATTAATACAATTTTCTTTTTAAAAGATTTACAAATTTTTTCTCAATCTCTAACCAAACTGTCAACAGTTCAGGCTTAGGGGCACTGTATTCTAGTTCATGGATATATACATTTTGTAAGTACAGTAGACCAAATAAGCAAATATCTGCTGGGGGAAGCGCTAATTATATGCAGATATGTTTTGAAATATTTATTTTGTCTACAAAACAGTAGAGCAAGTGAGTGAGTCCTTTCAACTCTAAAAAGAAAGAGCCTGGGAATGTCATTTATAGATTTTAATGAATATCTTTGGCAAAGAAGTTTGATACAACATAGTATAGAAACATAAAATATCTAGTACAATGCCTGTCACAAACTGTATCAGAAAAGGCTGACCTATCACAAGCCCATCAAAAATCTCTGAGCTCCACATATATTGAGTATTTCTTTTTCTTAAGTAAACCTGTTCGGAAGTTATTTTCAAGAATATTTGTGGACTCTCTACCAAAGAGCCACTTTACGTTTTTATGTTAGCAAGAAGTTGTCAAGTTATAAAATAATTATATACCTTTAAATTTTCTTCTGTCATTTATAATTTTTAAACACAAAATAGTTTAAAATAAGAGTTTGCATAGTGGGTAAGAAATACTTTATGCTAGTTGAGACAAATGTTGATTCAGGAAAACATTTTGTATAACCATACAGAAGTTCAATTTGTTGATACCACTAAGCAGAGAAAAAAAATGTTTTGGAATATTATGGACTACACAGATTTTTGAAACAGAACATATGATAAATGAAATATTTGTTATTTTATAGGAGAAAGAAAAGAAAACAAAACAAGGTAGAACTCCTCTTACCAAAGATGTTTCACTTCTTGATTTGGATGATTGTAAGTATTATAAATTAAAATATTTCTTCTGTGTTTAGTAAGAGTATTTTTTATTTGTATAGTACCTTTTATTTACATGTCCCAAAATATATCAATATTTATTGTGTAAGACTTATAGATGAATAATGCAGGAAAGTTTTGGAAATCAGTGGTATTTGTTTATTTCATCTATTCAGCAGATCACTTCATTATCACATGAACAAATAGAGATGGCCAAATAAAAGTATACAAAATTCATGTAAAATCTTTTGCTTTAGTAATTTATATGTGTTTTGTTAAATAGTCATCCATATCTTATAACTTCTACATTGTGAAATGTGGATTATGGGGATTGACACATCTAACTTAAGGAGGTAGAGGATTAAGGAAATGGAAAGGACATCACCATCTTCCACTTGGCACAATTTTAGTAGCAATGGAAAATAGGTTACAAAGCTTTTGGAGGCCAGTTTCGCTACACCTATCAGTCTTTTACCTGCAAAAAATCTTTGTCTCAGCAAATCTTAAGAATTCAGAATCCTACAAATATATTCACCCAAGTGTGCAGAGATGTATATATATTTATCACCTCCCGTTAAATCCTCCTGCATTGTGAGAGAGAGATAGTGGTACTGTTGCGCTAGGAGAAGAGTAACAAGAAGTGAGATTTCATGAATATTAAACTACTGTCATTTTTTGATAGAGTTTTTCTGTGCTGGGAGTGAGTTACGTTTTAGATTATCTCATTCTGTCATAGATGTGTTCTGTTTATATTGTTTACCTGCCCTGTCCCCAATAGCCATGGCATATACTTAATATTGAGAAATTAAAATATATAATACAGAGAAATAACAGAGAAACTAAAAATAAAAATGGAGTTAAATTTGAATCATGTTTTACATATTAGCTAAGATTTTGAGGTTTGGTAACATCCAGTGTTGCTAAGGTTTGGAGAAACAGATGTACATGTTTTTGATAGGAATATAAATAGGTACAGCTCTTTGGAGTCATTTTAGCAATATCTATCAAAACTTAAATTGCACATATCCTTTCACGTAGCTGTTCTCCCCACCCGCTGAGACGGAATCTCACTTTGTTGCCCAGGCTGGAGTGCAGTGGCACTACCTCGGCTAACTGCAACCTCAGCCTTCCGAGTTCAGGCAATTCTCCTGCCTCAGCCTCCTGAGTAGCTGGGACTGCAGGCACGTGCCACATCACGCCCATCTGATTTTTTGTATTTTTAGTAGAGACGGGGTTTCACTGTGTTAGCCAGGATGCTCTCGATCTCCTGACCTCGTGATCCGCCTGCCTCGGCCTCCCAAAGTGCTGGGATTACAGGCATGATCCACCACACCCTGCCGACATAGCGGTTCTTTTCCAGAAATTTATCCTACTGATAAACTACTGATAAAATCAGATCTTATTTCTTTCTTATTTTAAACCCTTGAATTTAATGGCTTAATTTTGCATTTAGATGAAAGCCCATACTCCTTTCCCAGGTTTCTCAGACTGTGAATGATCTGATCCCTCTCTGCTTCTTATCCACATTTCATCCTACTTCGTTTTTATGCATTTATCACACATACCAGGCTCATTTCTGTCAAGGGCCTTTCTGCTGCTGTTCCCCTGCTGAGAACAATTCCCCCAGATTTGGCAGGCTGATCCTTACTTCCCCAACTCAGAAGTCACCTACTCTTACACACTGTCTTGGTCCCTTTGAGCTGGCATAACAAAATACCTTAGACTGGATAATTTGTAAACAGCAGAAATTAATTATTCGTAGTTCTGGAGGCTGGGATGTCCAAGATCAAAGTGCCAGCATATTTGATAATTGGTGAGGGCTAGCTCTGCTTCAAAGATAGTGACTTCTGTTTCCTCATGTGACAGAAGGAAGAAACACTATCCCTTATATCTCTTTTATAAGGGCACCAAGCCCATTCATGAGGGTAGAACCCCCATAACCTAATTACCTATTAAAGGCCCCACCAGAGTCTGGATTAGGTTTCAATATGAATTTTGGAGGGACACAAATACTCAGACCATAGCACAAACCTTCACCTGTTATTCTTGTCTTCATGGCATTTTTCACTATCTGACATTACCTTAAAATTTTGGTACTTGATTATTGTCTCTTTCTCCTGACTAAGATATAAGGTCCATGAGGACAGAATCTCTGTCTGTCTTGCTTACTGCTATTTCTAGTGTACAGAGTGGCTCCTGCCAGTCAGTGGGCACCCAGTAAATATTTCTTGAATTAATAATACATATAAATGCATATATAAAAATTTCATTGTGGCATTGTTCAGTGGTTAGCTCCGGTGTCCTTGTGATGTAGGACTAACCTGGAAACAGACAAGAATAAGACTTTCATTTTTTTTTTTTTTTTTTTTTTTGAGACAGAGCCTCTCTCTGTCGCCCAGGTTGGAGTGCAGTGGCCGGATCTCGGCTCACTGCAAGCTCCACCTCCCGGGTTTACGCCATTCTCCTGCCTCAGCCTCCCGAGTAGCTGGGACTACAGGGGCCTGCCACCTCACCCGGCTAGTTTTTTGTATTTTTAGTAGAGACGGGGTTCAACGTGTTAGCCAGGATGGTCTCGATCTCCTGACCTCGTGATCCGCCCGTCTCGGCCTCCCAAAGTGCTGGGATTACAGGCTTGAGCCACTGCGCCAGGCCAAGACTTTCATTTTATGTTTTGTATCTTTCTGTGACATTTGAATATCTTACATATGTATGTTTGTAACCTTCACAATTTTAAAGTTTAAAATTATAAAAGAATAACAGTAAAGTACATTTAAAAAGGAACTAAGAGTAAATGTTACAAGAACTAGAGTGTACTAATTACAACTTTTTCTTCTTATATTCAACGTTGGATTTCCTGGCAACTATGGTAAAAAAAGGAAAACCTATAAAATGATATAATTGTTATAGTTCCATTCTATAAAAAGTATATTTTTATATGTTGAGACACAAACTTTTTTAAAAAATCAAGTTTTTAAGAACTGATATGAAAGTTTTTTTGAATTTTTAAGGGAACTTTGATCCCAACCTACATTTTTTGACTCAATATAGGATGTAGTACTTCTCCTTGGTTTTAATACCGAAATGCTCCTTTCTTTAAAAATCTTTCATAGTCCTGCATTTGTCAGAAATGACACTTGAAACTCTTGTTAACAAGTCAGTTCAGCCTACGTTTTCTGGATCGTTTGCTAAGTGCAAGGTACTTTGGTAGGTACTGTAATAGATAAATAGAATTTAGTCATTCCCTTCCAAAAACTAAAATCTAGTCAGAGACACAGATACCTGGACAAGCAACTATAGTATATGAGAGAAAACAGAGATTCATAGTATAGTGAAGAAACAAAGAGGGAGATGAAAACCCCTCTTTAGGGTTTTCATTAACCCCAAATTTAAAAACTACAAAATCCTTGTGGAAGAACCATGATCTGAGCTTAAAGACAAGCAGAGTGCCGACTTCATTATATGCCTCCTATTAGCCTACAGTAGTTTTCCATTGCCCATGGCATGCAGTTTGTTGCCCAGACACTACAATGTTACTCTCCAGTGGCTTTAGTTCTCAACTGTGAGAATTAGATTAATCTTGAAAGAAGGCCAGACACATTCCCTGTGTTTTATCTAAGAGGCACATCATAATCCACACAGGTTGTTTGGTAGGTACACAGTACATACCAGGAAGACTGCAAGTACTGAATTTATTCATTTCTTCATTCAGGAAATGTTAATTGAGTACTTGCTATGATCTTTATAATCTGCTACATACTGGAGATTTCTAAATGAATACAATATTGTCCCTACCCAAGGAACGCTCAAAGTGTAATGGGAAAAACAGATAAATTGGCAATTAGATTGCCTCATTATAGATGAAATGAGGAGAAATGCACAAAATACTGTTCAGTATCAAGGTACCTAATCCACCTAGCAGTATCAAAATTTAACTTTTGAGTTGAGTTTAAGAAAGCATCAGTTGGCTGAGCATGGTAGCTTACACCTGCAAAACCAGCACTTTGGGGAGCCTAGGCGGGCACATCACCTGAGGCCAAGAGATTGATACCAGCCTGGCCAACATGGTGAAACCCCATCTCTACTAAAAATACAAAAATTAGGCAGGTGTCGTGGCGCACGCCTGTAATCCCAGTTACTTGGGAGGTTGTGGCAGGAGAATTGCTTAAACCTGAAAGGCAGAGGTTCCAGTGAGCAAAGATCGCGCGACTGCACTCCAGCCTGGGTGACAGAGCGATGCTCCATCTCAAAAAAAGAAAAAAGCATTAGTCAAGCAGTTGGAGGCATGAGGGGAGGGTATACTAGGCAGAATAAAGGTGTGGAGGAGGGAAAGAGCTTGCTACTGTCAGAATTAATGATTGTCTGTCTCTAAGGCAGCAACCCTAGTAATAGACTGACTCTATTACAAAGTAATTTGGTTATTTCTCTTACTATTTCCCCTATTGTATCTGTTGAGGGGATGTTATCATGAGCACAGGGATTAGTCCTATGCTTTTAATCAGTTTAGTAGTTTCTTTGTGTCTCTTTTTATTCATTTGTAATTTTTTTTAAAGACTGTAAAACTTCTACAGTTTCTTTAGATCATTAAGTTATATGACTCTCTTTCGTGGGAGTCAGTTAACAATACATGAGAAAAATATTTGTTCTAGGATAATATATGACCTAACAGTCTTTTGTTAGACTTAGAGATATCAATATGCTTTCTATGTTTGAGGCATATTTTATATTCCTGGAAATTACAATATATTTGAGGGCCCCGTACCATGTGCTCTCAGTAGGACAATCATAAATCAGTCATCATATTCTAGTGTTCTTTTATAGGAAATGTAAACCTATGTCATTACATTGTTAGTACAAGTGATGGTGAAGTATTTAAAAAATCTCTGTCAGCCACCAATAATCATACTTCAAATAAGCCTTATGATATGTGATACCACATTGTTGAGTGAATTGTGGTCAACGCAGTAGAGTGGAGTCGCTGAGAGGACAGTGGAGCAAGCTGTCCGAGTTTCAATCCCAGCTCTGTTACTCACTAGTTCTGTCATCTTGGGCAATTTACTTAACCTCTCCATGCTTTAGCTGCTTTGTCTATAAAATTGAGATGGTATAAATACTTTTGGGAGTCATTTAATTCTCAAAGGATGAAATGAGTTGATATATGTAAAAGCATTTAGAACTGTGCCTGACACATGATGGGCGTTACTGGGGTTAGTAATGATGCTGGTGCTGATGATGCCAATGATACAGATGATACAGCAAATTACATATTAAATAACAACATATTAAGCCATTATATATTCAGTTTTTCTTATTCTTAAATCTTAAGGCAATGCTTTGATCAGAAGAATAGTTGAATAATTATTATATTAGATCTACTTTTAGAAAAGAAGATATTTTATAGAAAGTTTTTAAAACAAAAAGAAGAAAATAAAATTAACTTGTAATCCAAACACCCCAGGTTAACATTCTGACATATCAGTTTAGATTCTCTTCATATGCAAATCCCCCCTCCAAATTGGATTGTACTGAGAAACTGTTTTATCACTTGCTTTCTCCTCTGTTTAAAGTACATGTTCTTAGCCAGTGTGGTGGCTCATGTCTATAATCTAGCACTTTGGAGGCCAAGGCAGGAGGATTGCTTCAGCCCAGGAGGTCAAGGCTGTGGTGAGCTGTGATTGTGCCATCGCACTCCAGCCTAAGTGACAGAGCAAGACCCTGTTTCCAAAAAAAAAACAAAACCTACGTTCTTTATAACTGCATGGTTGTCCTTTATCCTGTTATAACAAATTCTGTTTAACAGATTTACTATTGTTGGGAATTTAGCTGGTTTCCATTTTTTTGCTATCATAATTAGTGAAGTAACATTCATCGTTGTAAATATATATTTCAATATCTCTGTAACGGTTTCCTTAAGATAAATTTCCAGGAGTAGTATTGCTGGAACAAATACTTTGAGGAATTTGTTTGTCCAAAATTGACTTCTAGGCTTGGCATGGTGGCTCATGCCTGTAATCCCAGCTACATGGGAGGCTGAGACAGGAGGATTGCTTGAAGCTGGGAGTTTGAGACAAGCCTGGACAACAAAGTGAGACTCCTGTCTCTACAAAAAGATAGAAAAATAAGCGGGGCATGGTGGCATACACCTGTAATACTAGCTACTCAGGAGACTGAGGCAAGAGGATCACTTGAGTCCAGAAATTCAAGGCTGCACTGAGCTGTAATTATGCCAGTCCACTCCAGCCTGGGAGACAGATAAACTCCTTCTCAAAAATAAGTAAATAAAATTGCCTTTCAGAAAGCTTGTACCAGCTTACACAGTATCAATATGAGTGTGCTATATTCCTTATACCTTCACCAATGCTAGATTTTGTATTTTAAAATTACCTTTTCTAATTTGACAGGTGGACATGATACTTCATTTTAACTTGTATACTATGACATTTTTTTTAAAACCCTATAGAGTCACTTTGTTTTTACACATTACTAATGAAATACTTCAGCACAGTCAACTAGCCTCAGAATTCACTTTAGGATAAGCTTTCAGTGCCAACTTTCATCTCGCCATACCTGCAAACAGATGCATAATCATCTCTTTAATACCAGAGCACACATCTTCTGAAATGATATCAAAACCCATCCTTTTTTTAAAAAAAAGAGCAGAACTTGCTTGTGGTGTGAATTTTCTTCTCTTGTCTCTTGGTAGTATTTAGCCAAGCCACCATTGAAATCAGAGGCTGTTTCTTATTCAGTTTTTTATTGCTTACATGGGCATTCTAATATTTTAAAAGGATGGATGGTGGGTGGATGGGTAGACAGGTGTACAAAGGAATGAACAAACATGCATTTGGAACTTACCTGAAAAGTTACTTGTTGCATGGGAAAGCAACATATTATGATCCAAGTTAGAAGAAGCAGTTTCTAATTCTATAGTGGTTCTACCATTCACTTTTTTAATGACCTTGTCAATATTAGTCTCCCTGTGGCTCAGTTTCCAGTGTCTTCAATATTAAATGCTCTTTCTAAGCCTTCAGATTGCCATTGCCTCACTTCATTCCTAAACTATTGTAAATTCTTCCATACTCCCAACCCTGCCTTCAGTCTGTGCATTGTACTACCGTCTGATTGACCATCCTGCAGGACCATATTCATTGTCACTCCTCTGTTTGATCGATTTTTGACTGTTCTCCGTGGTCAATAGGATAAGTCTAGTCCCCTTAGTTTTTCAATTTCCCACCTCCCAGCCTTTGTTTATAGCATTCTGTTATCCAACAATTAACTGGCTTCTTTCTTTCCTCTTACTCAAATCCCACCCTTACTTAAAAATTGGACTTCATTCTCTCCTATTCATGAAGCCTCCTCTTCCACTCCATCTCCAGTGATCCTTGTTTTCCCCCGACTCTGTGACATTTACTAACTCTACAGGGGTTTTCAGTGTGGGTCTAAGGAAGCCTGGGAGTTTGAAGCTGTGCTTCAGCCGTACTAAGTGAGCATGGGGAAGACCAAGAGCTCCACTACCTCCCCATCCAACCTCCAGGCTGCTTTTTTAATTATGTATGTTGAGATTTTATTTAGTGTTTCCTTTGAATTTTTTCTTCTTTGGCCATATCATTTACGGACTGTATTGTTTCTTTTTAATTTTTTTTTCAGATATGTGTATCTGTTTTTCTTAATTAGGTTTTGTTACTTAAGGATCTTGAACTTTTTTGTCTCTCACTTGCTACCTTGCAGAAGAAATATTTGTTGTTAACTTTATGGATTAATATTTGTTCTGCTTTGTTCACTGGATATTGTGAGACTGAAATGAGAAAAAGATGCTTTGAAAATTACTGTCGTAGCTGGGTGTCATGGCACACACCTGTAATCCCAGCAGTTTGGGAGGCCAAAGTAGGAGGATTGCCTTAGCCTAGGAGTTAGAGACCAGCCTGGGCAACATGGGAAGACCCTATCTCTTTAAAAAAAAAAAACGCTGGGTGTGGTGGCATGCAGGTACTTAGGAGGCTGAGATTGCTTGGGCCCAGGAAGGGATTGCACCACTTTACTCCAGCCTGGGCAACAGAGCAAGACCCTATCTCCAAAAATAAAAATAAAAAATGTCAAATTAAGTAAATGTTATTCCCTTTAGAATAGTATTTTGGAGTGAGAACTTGTTGGAAGCTAAAACTTGACCACATTTTAATGTATTTTATTCAAATGGTTTAGAAGCACCAAAAATTAATGTTATTGTCTGTTCACACAGACTAGCAGAAATGCAAACATATAAAGACACAAATTTGTATTACATGAGAAGTACAGTTATAGAGGTTTGTCCAAGTATATCTGTGGAGCAAAGAAGGCACATATAAGCTGTTTGCAGGTGAGCCAGAGAGTGTTTTCCTTTTAAAGGGTAGCTTGCCAGATCAAAGTTGCAAGATGGGCAAGGCAGAGAAGTAGGCAAACAGAGTAGAATATAAAAGGCTCCAACACATAGAACAAGATCTTGGGAACTATTATCCCACAGAGCTAGCGCATAACACTGCTGAAATTGGAGATAAGCTGGACCTGAATAGTCCAGTATGGTGTCCACAAGCCACATGTAATTACTTAAATTAATCAAAATTTAAAATGCATTTATTTAGTCATACTAGCCACATATCAAGAAGATGTTAGACATATGTGGCTAGTGGCCACTTTATTAGATGTAGAACATTTCTGTTATCACAGGAAGTGCTGTTAGACAGGACTGGGGCAGACCGTAGAGGACTTTGTGAACTTAATTGAGGAGTCGGGCTTTTATCTTGTAGGCGGTTACGAGCTTTCAAAGAGTCTTAAGCAGGGAAGTAACATGATCAGACTTGGATTTTTAGATTCCAAACTTACAGTATCAGTTCTCAAGTATATAGCAGTTTTAGAATCAGTCAAACATTTCCATCTCGCACATAGCTTTTGTTGAAAAAGTATAATTACAAGGGAATTAGGTAGCCTGGACCCCGAATTAGAGTAGAGAATAAAATAGATATAGGATTTAAACATCTTTCAAGACTTCTAATTCCACTGGAGCATTCTCTTGGAAGCGATTGTTATTCTTTTGATAGTCTGGGGGGAAAAAAATGCTTCTTTACCTTTTCAGGGAGATTACTGGTTGATAAATGTTAGTGATAATGTTATGTGAAAAAATTTTCACAAACTATTACTCAAGATATTTATATCTTTATTTTGTTATAGGATTTACCATTATGTTTTGAAAGCTAAGACTAATAACTGCCATGACTTGATAATAACTTGACTAAATCAAGATGTTAAATAGAATTGTCATACATTTATTAATCAAAGTAATTTAATTAGATTTACTAACAAAATAAAAATGTTGCTTTTAATAATTTGAATTAAATGTTCATGCACATTTACTAATTTGGGCCTTTTCTTACAGTTAACCCAGTATCCACTCCAGTTGCACTTCCCACACCAGCTCTTTCTCCAAGTTTGATGGCTGATCTTGAAGGTTTAAACTTGTCAACTTCCTCTTCAGTCATCAGTGTAAGTTATTTTTAAAATACACCAGCTCAGTTTTCTTACGTTGCCATTGTATCTTTTTTATTAAAATGTAAATACTTGAAGTGGATTCTTAGTTTTGAACAGATTCTTCTCTAAGAACAAGCCCAATTTAGCTAAGACCTTTTAATTTTTTAAATAATTTACTCAAACCATTGTCTTCTCAGTTTTTTCCCTTGTTGTCCACACTTAATTATCATCTGTATGTTTTTCTCTGGTATTGTTATATATCTGTAACATACAAAGGTTTTTCACCACATTGACACAGTACGTACACCTGAACTGTACCACAAAAAGTTGTCTACATTAACAGACTTTCATTTCCGTAATCATTTTATTCCTACCACGCTATTTTTTCGTAGGCTATTAAAAACTCATGACTGTTTTTATTTAAAAGTTCAAGATAACTTTTTTCTTTGTCTTATTTTTGTACATTTATTTACATGTGTTGATGTCTTTAAAATTATTCTGTAATGTTATTTATAGAATGTGATGTGAAGTGAGGCTAGAACCTACCTGTCACGAAATAATGCAAAAACCATCAACTTATCATGGTATTTGAAGCTGCCACAACTTTTTATTGTGTTAGCATATTATATCCACTAACCTTTCACTGCAAATCAAGCATGCTGCCTAAGATATATAATCTGTTGATATGCTTGACCTCTTGTTAATTTGTTGTCAGAAATCTGACAGACTAAGAGACAGAATAGTAAGCTTTGATGGGCACAGGTAGCTTCAGTAGATCTGGTTCTCAGGGCTGGCAGGGTACTACAGGGTATGTAACTGATCATCTGAACTGCCTGGGAGCATAGAACTGCTTCTGCCAAAAGTGGGAGAAAGAAGTGCCTAATTCTTGTGTGTTATTATGGAAAAAAATTCCTCCTTCAAAGCAAGTATGCTATCAGGGCTATGCAGTGAAATACTGAAAAAAGCTATCTGCATTTCCGTTCAACATTGGTCACCTCGCTTCGAAAGTACAGGTGAAAAGTTTTAAGCTACAATGTTCTCTTTAAGCATAGAATGAGATTATCTCTTAACCACTCAGAAATGAATAAGAATGGTATTTGCGATTTTAATTTGTCCTTGTTTCTAAAAGGAAAAGGCACATTAAAAGATATGAAGGGGGAAACATTGAAAATAAGCAGTTAAGTCTTTCATTTATTCAGGTAATAAATATTTATTGAGCATTTGTGGTAGGCTCTAAAGAAAAAGTGTTAATCAAAAAATCAATAGTGAAGCAGTTAGTACCTTGAATGGAACAGGAGGTCCCTAAAACCTTGGTTGGCAGTAAGGTAGTGAATAAATAATAACTTGGGCTCTGATATCAGATGTCCAGGGTGCAAACCCCTGCTTTGCCACTTAATAGCTATGTGACTGTGGGCAAATTGGTACTCTTAAACCTCCTTTTCCTATGAGAATACTGTCTACCTCATAGGATTGTTATGAGATTAATGAAATAATATATGCAAAGCTCTTAGAACAGTGACTGACACATTGTCATTACTCAGTAAATGTTAACGAATATTCTCCAAAGTGATATATGTGATAATGGACCTGAGTGTAGACTCTTCTACTTTATTAACTATAAGAAGAAAGCAGTTGAGATTAGAAAAGCTTGTAGTAAATTTTCATTCATCACAAAGTAATTGACAGACTCACCCTTTTATACTAAGGAAAATGTTTATTGAGATGGTCTCTTCAAAGGAAAGAAAACCACTCCATCTAAAGTTGGGCAAAAAACGACCGCCAGTTGACACGGCTGAGTGAAGCAGGACTACAACACTCACTCCCCAAAAGCTAACAAAATGATCAAACAAGTAGTGCTAAAAAGAATGACAACCAGAAGTTCACCAGCAACAATAAAATAAGGACAGGAATAGAACTTTAAACAAAGAAAATGCTAGAACTCTGAAAAATGGAACCTGTAGAAATAAACTGAATATTCTGCTGCAGAATGGCATGGCTCCTAATAGCACATCCAACCCTCAAAACAGTACTGAGAAAAGATGATGAATCAACCAGAGTTTAATCTTCCCCATTATGTGTCTGAATTTGGAAAGAAGTGGATGGAAGACATCAGAGGAAAATAAGGAAAACCCCTCAAGAATTACAACTCCCATATAATGCTGTGAGATCTCAATAAATCTAGGAGATTTTTGGATCCTGAAATGAAGTTCATAGATGATAGAGTACATCTATAATTTTAAAGTCAACATGTTGTCCTAGTTGAATAGAAAAAATAAAAGTAACATATAATAAACTAATATTTTCAGTGATATGTAACTGTTTGACCATGACTACACTAGAAGTAGTTAAATGATGCTGGCACTCATATATAGAACTCATGAATGTGAGAACTATATGTGCAGATTTATATAGGTGTGTTGTTCGGCAACTCAAATGCTATGGGTTGCGGTATTGCCATCAGTGACATAATTTTCCAAACACTGAACCGCTTTTCTGCACCAAAGTTGCATTCCTGGAAAACTGAACCTGTTAAAATCTTGCCAAAGGGAAGAAAAACTTTGTATTTTATGTGAAATGTTCTAGGATCAAGTAATTTTAAGCACGTTTTCACCTCACGAATGTTTAACAAGACATTTGAATGTTAATAGTTTCATTTTCTCATAGTAGGAAACAGAGCTTTTGTGAGGGACATGGTACAGTCTGTATCGTCAGGATCTGCCCTATTCATTACCACGAACATCTAGCATTCCTGGCCTTCACTCCTTAAAGCTAGCAGCATCCTTTACTGTCCCTCCCTCCAGTCGTGTCCTAGCTGCAAACGTCAAAGCATTATGTAGCGGTGAGAAGCACAGGCTCTTGATTCAGACTACCTGTGTTCAAATCAGAGTTCTGCAGTTTACAAATTAGAGACTTTGGGCAAGTCAGTTCCCCTTCCAGTGCCTCCATTGTTTTCATCTGTAAAATGATCATGCTACCTACCTCATAGGATTGTTGTTGGTATTAAATGATTAACAAACATGAAATGTTTATAATAGTAACTGATACGTACTAATAACTAAATATTTCCTGTTATCATTTTCATTACATGTATATCATTAGTGTAACTTTATAAAGGAAATGAAGTGTGACCCAAGAAAACTGTGTTTTCTTCTTACTATTAAGGCTGTACATAGATATGCTGAAACATGAAAATTACTATGGATTCTACTTTAAAGAAAGAAGAGTGGAGATACTGCTGATTGTTGAAACCAAGGAAAGGGTGATTCAAAGTAATAGAATCAGTAGCTGTAAAAATTGTGGTCGTATGATTGAGTATAAATGATAAAAATAAGAAATGAAAACTAGAAGGTGAGGAATGATGACAGGATGCATGGTAATTATTTTTTCAATGTAGGAAAACACTCAGTAATATGCAAAATTGAAACCACTTTTGTTTTTGTTTTTAATGAAATGCAGACCTCTTAATGATTTGTATATATTCAAAGAACATTTATCTGATGTTTTGGAGGGTTTTTTATTTTTTGGTTTTAATTCCATATCTTTTTCTTCAAAGTAAGATTATAGTCCCATTCTAAGGGATAATTTGTCTGTTTCTCTGTATATCTGTCAGTGGGTACAGAAGTGTCATGTTCACCATGGTTAACAGTTGCTTTAGATGGAATGGTTTCGGAATGACTTGTTGATTGTTTTGGTACTTTTCTGTAATGTTTAAATGTTTTATAATTTATAATAAATGATAACTTTTTAAAACAAATTATTACTATAAAAATGAACAAAAGAACAAAAACCAGAAAAATTAATTTATGATATAACAAATCAGAATAGTGCTTACTCCTAGGAGAATTAGTGCTTATAAGGAAAAACAAGATAATGTTCTGTCTTTTGATCTGTCTTTTGGAGCTGTTACATGGGTGTATTCAGTTTATGAAAAAAATTGAGCTTTGCACTTAAGATGTGTGTACTTTATGTATATTGTACTTCAATAAAACATTTTTAAAAGTGGACAAATGATATAAACACATTATTCATAGAGGAGGAAATATAGATGATAATATGTGAAAAAGGTTTAGTGGTAGTAATGAATAAATGTAGATTTAAAGAACCATCTTGCCTGTAACATTAGCAAAAATCACAAAAACCAACATCTGTTGTTGCTGAGGTATGCAATGGAGCAGGCATTATACACTGCTCCACTGGTAAAAGTATAAATTATTACATCATTCTGGATGGCAGTTGGGCCATCTGTATAAAAAGCCATCAAAATATGTATACCTTTTGACCAGGTAATCTCATGTCTAGATTCTTCTTCTAAGGAAGTAATTAGAATTACAAAGATTTATGTGCATGGTTGTTTAAACCTAAATGTCTAGTGATAGTAGTGATGGTTACAAAAAGTATACAAAAACAATTTAAGGAATTTTGTACAATTATTAAGATTTTATTACGTATTTTAATAAGATAAAATATGGTATAATGTAAGGTGGAAAAAGGGATACGAAATGTTATGTATATTATCTCAATTTTGGAAATTGAAAGAGTAGAAGAAACTGCATCATAATTTTAAGAGCTTTTATGAATGATGAGATTATGGATGCTTTATATTTAATTTTCTTTTACATATTTTTAAATGTCTTCCATTTTCTCTTAAGATGTAACACATCTATTACCCGAAAAGCAATACTTTTAAAATAGAAATGGAAAGCACATATATGAATGATGAGGATTCCTTTTTATTTGTTTAGGTCCTTTTCCTTTTCCTCTTCCTTTTCTCTTTCTTTTTCTTTTCTCTTCTTTTCTTTGGGTCTGGCTCTGTCGCTCAGGTTGGAGTATAGTGGTGCAAACTTGGCTCACTGCAATCTCTGCTTCCTGGATTTAAGCCATCCTTCTACCTCAGCCTCCCTAGTAGCTGGGACTACAGCTGTCTGGCACCACACCCTGATTTTTATATTTTTGTTGGTAGATATGGCTAATTTGTTGACTGATTTTTAAATTTTTGTTGGTAGAGCTGGGGTTTTGCCATGTTGCCCAGGCTGGTCTCAAACTCCTGGGCTCAGGTGAACCACCACGCTCAGCCAGATTCCTTTTTATTGACCCATCTGATATCTGTCTTTCTAGATCACCACTACTAATTAGTTGGGTGATATTGAGCAAATCATTTGGTTTTTTTTCAACTATGAAATGATAGCAAGACAGATTTCCATGTTTCCTTTTAACTCTGATATTCTATGTGTGTATGAACCTACGATGGAATTTGGAATTAATGAAAATAATGTCACTGGGTTAATTTGAGTAAGTTTGTTAAAATAAAGAGGTGAAACATTTTTTAGTTTATATGATGACTTTCTAGTCCATCTATAATTTTTATTTATTCTAGTAAATGTTATTTGTTTTCCTTATGTATATGAGATTTTTTCAGTTAACAAAATATTTACAATGAAACCCAAAGAGCAATTGCTTTTTCACACCAAATATTTTTCTAATTAAAAAAGTCACTATTTGTTCCTATCCTTTGAATTATATATTCAGAACATAGAGATTTTTAAAAATAATGCCTGACAAACATATTATCATTATAAGGAAAGGCTTTAGTTTTTTAAACTCTATAATAGATACTATCTATAAACACAGCATGTTTTAGTCTTGCCAGAGACTGGCCATTGGCCAACAGATAGGTCCATCGAGAGAACATTTTAGTTCCTGCTATAGTATTTCAGTGAGCAAACTGGTTAACTTGGTAAATTTTTTTTTACTGGATTATTATTAGGTCATGAGTTTAAATCAAGCCCTGCAAACACATAAACATCAGTCCTTAAAATGTATGCTTCTTGGCCGGGCGCGGTGGCTCAAGCCTGTAATCCCAGCACTTTGGGAGGCCGAGACGGGCGGATCACGAGGTCAGGAGATCGAGACCATACTGGCTAACACAGTGAAACCCCGTCTCTACTAAAAAAAAAAAAACACAAAAAACTAGCCGGGCGAGGTGGCGGGCGCCTGTAGTCCCAGCTACTCGGGAGGCTGAGGCAGGAGAATGGCTAAACCCGGGAGGCGGAGCTTGCAGTGAGCTGAGATCCGGCCACTGCACTCCAACCTGGGCGACAGAGCAAGACTCCGTCTCAAAAGAAATGTATGCTTCTTGCAGGGATGAAAAAAGAATAGGGGAAAAAGACAATTTTATGTGTAAGAATAAATGTGAAATAAGAATAACTTGTTCACCTCTGGTATTAGAAACGTTGAGTGAAACTTTGATCTGTTGTGCTTTAAATTACTTTGTATATTTGGGTCACAAAAATATTAAAGTGAATAAAACAGTTAAAGTTACCTATTTTAGTGTATGTTCTGCTTTAACTGGTAAACATCAACATGAAACCTTGACTCATCCTTTGCATTTTTTGTTTCTTCTCAAACTAGTTGTGTAAGAAACTATATTTATTCACTTACTATTTAAGATTATGTTTTTATGGAAAAATCAGAGTCTGACCTTCCTAGGTTACAAGGTTTTCAAGGTGGCCGGGTGCGGTGGCTCACACCTGTAATCCCAACACTTTGGGAGGCCAAGGTGGGCAGGTCACCTGAGGTCAGGAGTTAGAGACCAGCTTGGCTAACATGTTCTACTAAAAATACAAAAAATTGGCCTGGGGTGGTGGCACGCACCTGTAATCCCAGCTACTTGGGAGGCTGAGACAGGAGAATCGCTTAAACCCCGGAGGTGGAGGTTGCAATGAGCCAAGATTGCACCATTGCACTCCAGCTTGAGCAATGAGAGCGAAACTCCATCTTTTAAAAAAAAAAAAGAGGCTCCCAAGGCAATCCCCAAATGCCATAATACCATAATGGAGTTATACTATCTATGATTCTTTAACATGTAATCACAAGTCAGAGGGTTTATGTGTAAATACACTTTTAGAGTTCCACCTTAAAATGCTAAGAACTCATTTAGAAAGACAGAGTGACATTTGTGAAATGCATTGAATCTGGAGCCCCAAGACCTGGTTTTAACCCTTGACTGAGCTGTGTTTATTATCATTGTGACTTTGAGCAATTCTTTGACTTGTATAAACTTCCATTTTTTAATTTACAAAATGGAGATAATACTTATCCTAAACACCTTTTTTTAATGAAAATCAAATGAAATAATGATCCTGAAAATGTTTGAATTCTATTCTGTAGCTGTAAACCCTGAAATCTAGTCCAATGGCTCTGAAACAAGTGGGATAGTGATTTGGCAAAAGATAATAGATTCAGATTTGAGGATCTTGGCCTAGATATAGACTATAGGAGGAAGGATTCAGTCAAAATTGGGATTGACAGGGTAGAGAGGCTCCAAGGTCTTTATGTTCAGTGATAACATAGGGTTGATGTCATCTATTCCATTTCTTTCCCTTCCTCCAGCCCTCAAATTGGATACTAGAACTATGCAGGGAGAGTGACTCAGTGAAACAAAAACATAAGGTCCTCAGGAAGCACCAGGATCTGCAGAATTGGGGACTGAAAAACCCTTATTGTACAGAAAGGATTATTGCTTAGTCTGCCCAGCAAAATTCGCCATTTTTGTACTGGACATATCTAAATCAGGCAGAAGTTACTGCATGCCAATCCTGAAAGCTTGTTAGGGGATTATAACTTTTTTTTTATTGCAAAGAATTCATATTAAAAGTAAATATCACTTTGCTCTAAAATGTTTGGGATTGATTTCATAATTTTTCTCTTCCTCAGAACTTAAAAGAGAAAATAAAGTTAAATTTCTTGAATACCTTCAGTGTCTTACCAAGTTAAGGAAAAAACTACAAATAGTTATATTCCTAAAATCATGTCAAAGGAGCAGTGAGTGGTACATGTCATTCCTTAATAACAAACTTCTTTTGTTTCCTATATACCTCTTTAATACAACCAAGGATAGTGTTACAGTAATTCACATGTCCTATAAAATAATGAAGTAATGCTATGAAAAATAGGCTCAGCAGGAATTTGGACATCTTGCATCCAAGTATGTCTCTTCTTGCGTCCTATTCTGTGCTGAAGAAAACATTAGCACGCCATGAACCAAAGCCAGATTATCAGCGGGTTAAGCCATCTCTCATCTTGTTCTTTGTCTTCTCTTCTTTAAGACTAGGGAATTGGTTATTGAATAAGGCTCCCAAGTTTAGCAATAATAACTCAAGGGTACCCTGAATCAACATCTATGGCTTTTCCCTAAATCCTGATCTTAGGGCCATCCGTTTGTATTTTGAAATGATCAAGCTATCCTTTACTCCAACTGAAAATTTACTTGCCTAATATTTCACCAGGTCTGCTCACAGGTGTATCAAAGAGAGACAGTACCTTTGGTGAAACCATTGTTTAGTTGGTTTTCACTTCATCCAGTTACCAACCAATCAAAGGTTTTTCCACCAATCATATTTTCATACCATTGATTGTATTAACCTAGCTTAAATCAAATCTAAAATATGTGTGCTTATTACAATTATTGAATGGTTTCATATGAGGGTTGTTGGGTTTTGTTAAAAAACAGGAAGCTTATTTAAAAATTGTTTAAAGTGAAAAGTAGGCTTCTCTGAAAATTAGTTTTAACAGTGTGTTTGAAAAAAAAAAAAAAAAATGGAGGCATACCTAGTGGGTATTTCAGAGAGTAATTTGGAAATATTCACTCCAGTTGAATAATGTATTCTCCATGACTCACTAATTGATGTGGCTACACATGAAAACATGCAAGAATGTTCACTGACACATTGTAAGAGCAAAAAAAAAAAAAGAAAATTGGAAACTACATCTATCACTAGAATACACACATAAATTGTGGCATGCAAATACAATGGAATACTGTGCCAATTGTTAAAATTAATGAACTGGAAATACCTGTTAGACAAATCTCAGAAACAATAGTAAGAAACGTTACAGACTGGGCACAGTGGCTCACACTTGTAATCCCAGCACTTTGGGAGGCTGAGGCAGGCAGATTGCTTGAGCCCAGGACTTCTAGACCAGCCTGGTCAACATGGCAAAGCCCCATCTCTACAAAAAATACAAAAATTAGCAGGGTATGGTGGCACGCACCTGTGGTTCCAGCTACTCGGGAGGCTGAAGTGGGAGGATCACTTGAGCCTAGGAGGCTGAGGTTGTCAAGAGCCAGGATGGCACCACTGCACTCCAGCCTGGGTGACTGAGTGAGACCTGTCAAATAAATAAATAAATAGGAACATTACAAAAGAATACATATAGTAGGAAGCTATTTGTAGAAAGTATAAAAGTATGTAGAATTATTTAATGGATTGATGCATACATATGTGGAAAATGTTTAAAACCATACTTGTGGCCGGGTGTGGTGGCTCACGCCTATAATCCCAGCATTTTGGGAGGCCAAGGCGGGCAGATCACGAGGTGAGAAGATTGAAACCATTCTGGCTGACACGGTGAAGCCCTGTCTCTACTAAAAACACAAAAAATTAGCTGGGCGTGGTGGCAGGCACCTGTAATCCCAGCTACTTGGGAGGCTGAGTCAGGAGAATGGTGTGAACCCAGGAAGTGGAGCTTGCAGTGAGCCGAGATAGCACCACTGCACCCCAGCCTGGGGGACAGAGCAAGACTCCATCTCAAACATATAAATAAACAATAAAACAAATAAAACCATACTTGCAACTGGCAAACACCAAATGCAAATTCTGGTTACCTCTAATGCTGGAAGCAAAGAGGAATGCAATCTGGGAGGGGTATACTTGGGATTGTCATTCAGATTTTTAAAGTTTTACTCATGATGCTGGAAGAGGGAGGGACGTTGGCTTTTTGTTTTTGTTTTAATTTGGTCTTTATACTTATTTGCTTAAATTATTTTATATATGGGTTGTTATAAATGTGAGCTATGTTAAATATAAACTAAAATCCAAAGTATAACTAAAATGAAACTATCAATAGTACACTTAATACTTGAGTCCGGGGTTTGTGCTTCCAAATTCCATTCCTTTTCTTCCATATCTTTTTGCTTTCCTTTATAATTATATGCTAAATCAGTCTTTGTATGTGTATACCATATGTGGTAAACGCCTTAAAATTATTTAATTAATGAAATGCGTTTATATGTCCTGTAAAATCATACTTGCTCCATGATAGGTCTTTTCCTTCCTAGATGGTGCAAACTTAGTCCATCCTTCATTCCATGCTTAGTTTTTTTAAATTCTCAATTAGAGTTCAAATTAATGAGGGTTCTATTTCAGTAAAATTATTTTGTAAAAAAGAAAATGAATTAAGATTCCTGTTTCAAGGAATTATATAAGAAAATTGTAGTGAAATAGAAATATTTCAACCCTTTAGATTTTATTTCAAAAAGAACTTTAACTTATGTTAGCCATGTAGTTGATTATGGATGGTACCTTTTTAAAAAACAGAAGAATTGACAGTATTCTAATAAGAGTTTAAAGCAAGGTTTGCGTTTGACAAACCCAGACACAGATGGTCTAACTTTCAGATGGTGGAATACTAGCTGTATTACTTATGGCTTGCATTTTGCAATGTATTCATGAATATAGCCAATAAAAATTTGCAACACCTAAGAGCTTTCATATCTGAAATCCATAAGGCAGATAACAACACGTTTCCCTAATGTTTATGTTGTTCATAGATAGATATCAGTGAGATTCTCTAGATATTTGCATTCTAACATACATGCAGACTGAAAGGCTTTATTATAGCTTAATTTCATTTACTTAAAAGATAACTTTATTGAACACAGTATGACTAAATCACTATGCTAGGAATTACAGGTAACAGGTTAATAAAACATAGTCCCTTCCTAAAGGAGCTCACAGTTTAGTGAATGAAAAAAACTAGAAAACTTCGTTATAGGAGTACAGAGAAGAGAGCAAGTAATTCTGCAATGAGTGCCTATCAGTATGGACTTGGATAGCGATATTTGTGTTGGTTCCTGGAGAATGATTGAGTTTACCAACAGGGAAGAAGAGGAGATGAGTATTTCAGCCCAGGGCATAGCCAGATGAAAGAGAAAAGATAAAATGCATATTATACTTTTGAGAAGTTCTATAGCTAGATATAGCTAGTATACAAAATGTATGTTTTGTTGGAGAGAGAAGTTGCTACTGATTGAAAGTCATATTGTGAAACAGTTTGAAAGGAGTTCTGAAGATTTTAAAGCAGGTCATTGATAGTGATCAGATCTTTGTTTTATAAAGTTGTGTGAAAGATTAATTGGATAGGAAGAGAACAAAGGGATAATTTGGTAACTTTTAGATGGATAACTGAGATTTCCACTGGAATGATTATCTGGATAGTGGTACCCAGTTAACCAAGATAGAAAATAAGGAGGAGGAAAGGACAATGACATTGAAATTTTGTTTGGAACATGTTACTCTGAGGTGCTTTCGGAACACCAAGTTGGAGACGTCCAGTAAGAAGGTAAAATCCATTCTGGATTTTAGTGAAAAATTAGGGCCAACTAATTAGAATACAAGCATATGCACAGGTTATGGGTAATAGTTTAAGGTAGGGGAACAGAAGGGAAACCTTGTGTGTGAGAAGAGACAAATGAAGATGGAATCCTAGGGAACATCATGCTTTAGGAGACAACAAAGAAAAAGGCCAAATAAAAGGAGTGAAAAAGGGAGGTGAGTCATAGAGCGTGTTGTCAGGAAACTCACAGGTTACTGAGGGTAACAGACAAATCATTAATGTAGTAAGTGCTGAACTAGAGACAAATCCACCAAGTGCTCCTGGGTGACAAAGATCTCTTATAGAAGATATACATATGTAACCTTGGAACTGAATCTGGAAGAATGAATTTGCCTAGGTGGCTGGAGTAGAAGAATGACATTCCTAGCAGAGAAACTAGTATACCTGAAGGGTTGGGGTATGAAAGAACTGGAGTATTGCTGAAACAGTAGTTCAATGTAGGGCTTAAGTATAGCATGTGTAACCAGATCTGATATTGAGAAGTATGTTGATGGCACACTGTCATGGAAAAATTGTAGTAATGATTCCTTAACTTGTTTTCCAATCTTTTTGTGTCCCAGTACATGTAGAAAAGTGGCAATACCTATAGTGCGTTCTAGGGTACACAGAGAATGCTGAAGGAGGTTAGAGGCACCCAAGTCCAGGAGCTCCAGCTACCACAGGCCCCAGTTGGCCTTGGGGATTCATGTGGGGCAGTATCACAGCACACCTCTGACCCATTTGTGGCAAATTAGTGAGGGAGCTCTGACTTAGCTACCATAAAGATAACAGATTTGATCCTTATGGATCACAAACCCTAAGTGGAATTTAATTTTGGACAACACAGGAAGGCTCATTAAGAAAAATGATCGTTTCAAAATGCAAAAGTGGTACACTGAGAAATAGTAAGGAATTTCAAGAACAATCCATGAAACAAACAAAAAGGCCTAATTTGTTGTTATATGTCACTTGGAGGTAGCCAAACTCAAGGTTAAAGGCACAGTCCTCCAGACTAAGTTGGCCCAAGATTTCTGACACCAACTGTAACTTTACGGGTTTCCCAAAACCACTTGCCAGTTCAGAGAACTCAGAAAAGCACTGTGCTTAGGATTACAGTTTTAGCAAAATGATACAAATTAGAACCAGCCAAAGGAAGATACACCTAGGGCAGATTCTGGGGGGGTTCCAAATGTGAAACTTTTGGGTTACCCTACTGGCATGAAAATCTGGCAATATGCATGGAGTATTGCCAGCCAGGGAAGCTCACTGAACCTCGACATCCAGAGTTTTTATTGAGGCTTCATCATAAGGCCTTGACTGTTTGAACTGTTGCCACATGGTTGAACTCTAGCCACATAGTTGAACTCAGTCTCCAGCCCTCCCCTGTCTCGAGAGGTCAGTCTGATACTAAGTGGCTCAGCGCCCCAACTCTCTAATCACATGGTTGGTCTTTCTAGCTTGGCCAGCCTTACCCTTAGTTATCTCCTTAGCATAAGCTATCTGAAGGCCTGTCATGAGTCACCTCAGTGGCATAAATTATCAGGTGTGGTCCCAAAGGGCCCACCATGAATAACAAAGGCACTTTTATCACTGGGGAAATTCCAAGGGTTTAGAGGTGGCCTCTCAAGAGCTAAGAGAAAGTCCTAAGCTCTCTTGAGGTTAGATCAAATTCTTTACTACACATATGCCAATTAAGTGTTTTATTCATCCAACATGTGTTTATTCAGACCAGAATATGAAGCCATGGATATAGTGGTAAACAAGATGGGCAAGCTTCCTGCCCTGAGAAAGTTTATAGTTGACTGGGAAAATAAAGAAAAATTGCCTCAAAGTACGTAATTACAATATACCAAGTGCTTTGCTTTTCGTAACATAGTTTTGTCTGTTGGGAAGTATCTGTAGATACAAGTTGTCTTTATTTGTCATTATTTCTCTGGTTATGAACATAAACACTATTATTTGACATTTGCTAAACTCCACATGTCCACCTTTTTTCCTCTGTACCATTATAACCTAAAAGAGTTACTTTCAATATTTGGCACAGCTTAAGATTTAGATACCGGAACTACTTTTCTCCTTTAGCAAGAGGTAGAAGGATGATTTTCATCATCTGTACTCTATGCCGTTTGCTTTCCTTGAATTGGCATTAAGGACCATCACTTTGTCACTTGATGACGATGCCAGGGTGAAGCTAGCATGGAATGTCAGTAGCTAGCATGGAATTTCCTATGACCAGCAAAAAGATGACATTAAGTTTGGCAGCATGACCAAGAAGCCCTGTACTCATGCCCCCCAGCTCCCCATGGATTTATAGGCTGAAGGATAGGAAGAAGCAACCCCATTTGCAATCCACTTGAATTTGGGCACCCAGAGTGGTACAAAGAAAAGCCACAAAGCAAATGTAGCTTCTGCAGTTTTTATCATTTGTCCTATTAAATTCCTTATCAAAAGAATATGGAAAATTGGCTAGCAAGTAGGCTTACAGATTTTTGCCATTGTCGAAAATTGGCAGCCAGTGGACTTACAACTCTCCATGAGTCAGGGATAAGTCCCTGACCCAGTTTGTGTTGTAGGAACTCAATTGGGAAACAGAGAAGACTCTTCTCAGGCCTTTTTTTGGTGTGGAAGTCACTGGTTTTAAAACAGTAATAAGAAAAAAAGAAACCATAATTCATGAAGAAGTATCTGATTCACTCCATCTGAAATCTACTAAAACAGTATTTGGAATTATTAGGATAATTGTGCATATAATAATAACTATTGTGATTGAAGTTAGTTGCATTGTATTTAGGATTTCAGTTTCTCTTGACTAGTCTTATCTTAGATATATCCTCCCCAACCACCCCCCTACCAGTTCTCCTCCTCACTCTCTTTTAATTGCCACTAGGGTATTTTAGTTTTGTTTTCCAATCTCTTATATCGGCAGAGTGCTAGACTTTTTTTAAATTGGTCTGCAAGGAGAGATTGCTTTGAGGGACATCTTTGTTGAATATGTACATTTACTAAGTTATATGCCAGACGTTTCATGAATATGTGATCTCATTCAAAAAATGATAATATATGATAAAGTTTTTCTAATATAGGAGAAGAACTATCTTATTTTTTTTTTTTTTTGAGACAGAGTTTCATTCTTGTTGTTCAATGGCGCGATCTCAGCTCACTGCAACCTCCGCCTCCCAGGCTCAAGCAATTCTTCTGCCTCAGCCTCCTGAATAACTGGGACTATAGGCATGAGCCACCACGCCCAGCTAATTTTGTATTTTTAGTAGAGATGGGGTTTCTTCATGTTGGTCAGGCTGGTCTCGAACTCCCAACCTTAGGTGATCTGGCCGTCTCAGCCTCCCAAAGTGCTGGGATTACAGGTGTGAGCCACCACACCCGGCGAAGAACTATGTTTAAATTTTTTTTTTTTTTTAACACTTTATAAAGTTAAGGTATATTCGGGCCCCAGGCTAAGAGACAAGTCCAGCTAAGATCAAATTCCTTTGAGTTTAGAAGAGGGAGAAATTGTAAGTCAAAATTAAAAATAATTTTGTCATTTTAAATTTAGGAAAAATCCTTTATTTGTTCTGATGAAAATGTCAGTAGTCATGGAACTGTGGTAAAAATAATGAAAAAATCACTGGCCTGGGTCTGCTTAAATTGAAAACATTTTTAAATTAAAGTGTGACAGTATTTTGTGCTTCCATTGCCTAGCCACGTCCCATCTTATTCCTTTATTCAATTCTCCTCTGGGTATGAGGTTGCTTTAATTCTTAAATTAAACCTTAAGGTATGTCATCCTGCTGCTTGATCTTTCTATTTCTATGCTACTTCTGAGGGACTCATAACAGACCATTTTCATCTCTCCTTTCCTAGATTACTAAAAGGAGCTACTTTTTAAAAAGAGATTGTTATTAATTTTTAGTTGGAGATTTTTTATTGCAAAATATTTTTTAATTGGCTTAAGCAAATATGTGCCAGTTTGTCCTAACTGGCAGGCGGTGCTCATAATGTTAGTTGTTAGTATTACAGTAAAATTCCCCACAGTGACAAATCCACTGGATCAGATGCTAATTGTAGTTATTAATGAACTAGCAATTATTTGTGGCAAAAAACCCAGGTCACCTAAAAAAAACAAAGGAAACATGCACAGAAATCTGCAAGAGATTGAAGGATTAAAGAGGTTGCGGTAAAGAAAGCCTTGGGCCTTTCGTCGTCCCTTCCTCCTCCTTTGTGGTAAGTAGTTCCACTGGCTGTGAGTTCACTCATTTCAGAGCTGAGAGTTCACTGAACATCTATCCACTTTTCCTTACGATTATGATTTTTAGCTTTTATTATAATTAAATATACCACAGTAGGAAATAAGAATATTTTTAAAATATAGCTTATTTTAAAAATGTAGTTTGTTTTTAAAAGATTCATCTTTTCAGGCAGTTTTGTCATCTTCAGTGAAAAGGTATAAATAAATGAGTTTCTGAAATTCTGTCTTTTAAAAAACAGTTCATAGTCTGAAATTATGCATTTAAAAAAGCAGTTCATAGTCACACAAATTTGATGGAACTTTGTGTGACTATGAATTGCTATATTTCAAATGTTGTTGCTACTGTTGAATTGTGGTACTGAAATGAAGAATATAGCTTTTAAGCTTTATGGTATCTTAGATTATGCATTGGTCAATCATATATCAAATATTACTTAATTACAGTTCAGCCAAGTTAACTTCTGTGTTACCACTGTTCCCCTTAAAAAGCGTACCAAATTTTTTTCTGAACACATGGCAGGACATGGTATGGAAATTAATAATTCTTATTCTAACAGTATTAAATCTCTTAACATGAGAAACCTGACCTAAACATGGAAGATGTTATTATGATATTTACAACAACTTTATTTCTCTTTGAAGGAAGAGAAAATGAGTTTAGCTGTAGGATACATGTCCAGTGAACACTAAGAATTTATTACTACAGGCAGGAGAGTATGGAGTAAAAACAAGTACAGTATATAACCCTAATATCAAAGAAAAGTAAAAACCACTTATCTTAGAATATATCAGACTTGGGCTGGGCGTAGTGGCTCACGCCTGTAATCCAAGCACTTTGGGAGGCTGAGGCAGGCGGATCACGAGATCAGGAGTTCAAGAGCAGCCTGAACAACATGGTGAAACCCTGTCTCTACTAAAAATATAAAAATTAGCTGGGCATGGTGGCACACTCCTGTAATCCCAGCTACTCAGGAGGCTGAGGCAGGAGAATTGCCTGAACGTGGGAGGCAGAGGTTGTAATGAGCAGAGATTGCACCACTGCACTCCAGCCTGGGCGATGGAGTGAGACTCCATCTCAAACAAACAAACAAACAAAAATTAGACACATTGTTACTCAAATCATTCAGGGAATGTAATTATATGTAGCTTTTATAAACCTATCAGTAAGGATTAGTTCCATAAACTTGCAGCTGTTTTACGTTACTGAATTTATGACCTTTCCCATCCAAATGTTAATATGGAAGATCTGCTTTACACTTTTATACAAATAATAAATACTCCCCGCAAAAAACAAAACAAAATTTCAGCAAATTCCAATTTAGAAGTCATATACCTTAGATTAAGAGAGATTTAAAAGCGATGCCAGACAAATATGTGCATCTTTCTTGAATTCTGATTCATCTCTAAAACGACATGCATGAAATAGCCAAGGAAATGTGAATACTGTATTTTAGGTGAAATTAGAGGAATTTTTGTTTTATATCATTTTTAGATGTGATACTATTGTATGTTTTCTTTCAAAATCTTCATCTGTTACATATACAAACTGAAGTATTTATTGATGAAATAATGTATGGAATTTACTTTTAAATAATTCAGAAGCTGAGTAAAAGATTAGGTTAAACAAGATGGGCTAAGTGTTGGTAATTTTGAAATTTAGTGCTCGGTACCCAGTGGTTTATTATATTAGTGTCTCTGCTCCTGTATACATTTGAAAATTTTTTGTAATGCGTTTTTAAATGCATAATTTCAGAAACTCATTCATTTACATATTTTCACTGAAGATTTGACATTCATGCTTCATAGAATATGTGACCTGACACAATATCTTATAAATATAAACTAGTACATCAGAATTTAAATTCTGTTCAGGCTGTCATCTATGAAATTAGGGAACAAGAATAGATTATTTCTGGAGTCCCTTCCAACTCTGAATTTCTAGAAATCTAAAGAAATTAAGTGGAGAGGCCGGGTGTGGTAGCTCACGCCTGTAATCCCAGCAGTTTGGGAGGCTGAGGTGGGGGAATCACGAGGTCAGGAGATCGAGACCATCCTGGCCAACACAGTGAAACCCCATCTCTACTAAAAATACAAAAAATTAGCCGGGCATGGTGGCGGGCGCCTGTAGTCCCAGCTACTCGGGAGGCTGAAGCAGGAGAATGGCGTGAACCCAGGAGGTCGAGCTTATAGTGAGCCGAAATCATGCCACTGCACTCCAGCCTGGGTGACACAGCGAGGCTCCATCTCAAATTAAAAAAGAAGAAATTAAGTGGAGAGACTTCAAATAGCTTCAGTAAACATCATCAGCATAGGGGAAGGATTGCCTTGTCTTTTACATTAGAAATATAGATATAATGATATTGGAACCTGAGTTTCTGGAAGATAGGACAGGACCTTTTTATATTCCAAGTGCTTAATACATAATAGGTGCTCCTCAAATGTGTTTTGAATGAATTAATCCTTCCTGTTTTCCAGAGTCATTAGTATAGAACCCATTAACACTGCTATCAGTTTAATCTATTGGTTTTTTTTAATGTGTATTTTTATTTTATTTATTTTAAGTTCCAGGATACATGTACAAGATGTGCAGGTTTGTTACATAGGTAAACATGTGCCATGGTGGTTTGCTGCAGTATCAACCCATCACCTAGGTATTAAGCCCAGTATGCATTAGCTGTTTATCTGGATATTCTCCCTCCTCCCATGCCCCCTGACAGACCCCAGTGTATGTTGTTCCCTTCCCCGTGTCTATGTGTTCTCAATCTTCAGCTCCCACTTATAAGTGAGAACATGCAGTGTTTGGTTTTCTGTTCCTGTGTTAGTTTGCTGAGGATAATGGCTTCTAGCTCCAGCCATATCCCTGTCAAGGACATGATCTTGTTCCTTTTTATGACTGCGTAGTATTTCATGGAGTGTATGTACCACATTTTCTTTATCCATCTATTATAGATGGGCATTTGGGTTGATTCCATGTCTTTGCTATTGTGAACAGTGCTGCAATGAACATATGTGTGCACGGATCTTTATAACAGAATGATTTATATTCTGTTGAGTATATACCCAGTAATGCGATTGGTGGGTCAAATGGTATTTCTGCCTCTAGATTGCTGAAGAATCACCACATTGTCTTCCACAACAGTTGAACTAATTTGCATTTCCACCAACAGTGTAAAAGCATTCCTATTTCTCCATAGCTTTGCCAGCATCTGTTGTTTCTTGACTTTTTAATAATTGCCATTCCGCCTGGCATGAGATGGTGTTTCATTGTGGTTTTGCTTTGCATTTCTCTAATCATCAGTGATGAGCTTTTTTTCGTGTTTGTTGGCCACATAAATGTCTTCTTTTAAGAAGTGTCTGTCCATGTCCTTTGCCCACTTTTTAATGGCATTGTTTGTTTTTTT
>NW_012118376.1:1706305-1711305 GCF_000951035.1 Colobus angolensis palliatus
TTTGTATTTTTAGTAGAGGCGGGGTTTCACCATGTTGGCCAGGCTGTTCTTGAACTCCTGACCTCAGGTGATCCACCTGGCTCGACCTCCCAAAGTGCCGGGATTACAGGCATGAGCCACCACACCCAACCACATTTAAGTTTTTATTCCATCTTGAGTTAATTTTTGTATAAGGTGTAAGGAAAGGGATCCAGTATTAATTTTCTGGATATGGCTAGCCAGTTCTCCCAGCACCTTTTGTTAAATAGGGAATCCTTTCCCCATTGCTTGTTTTTGTCTGGTTTGTCAAAGATCAGATGGTTGTAAATGTGTGGTCTTATTTCTGAGTTCTCTATTTTATTCCATTGGTCTATGTGTCTGTTTTTGTACCAGTACCATGCTGTTTGGGTTACTGTAGCCTTGTAGTATAGTTTGAATGAAGTCAGCTAGAGTGATACTGTCAGCTTTGTTCTTTTTGCTTAGAATTGTCTTGGCTATATAGGCTCTTTTTGGTTCCATATGAATTTTAAAGTAGTTTTTTCTAATTTTATGAAGAATTTCAATGGTAGTTTAATGGGAATAGCATTGAATCCATAAATTACTTTGGGCAGTATGGCCATTTTCATGATACTGATTCTTCCTATCTATGAGCATGGAATGTTTTTCCATTTGTTTGTGTCCTCTCTGATTTCCTTGAGCAGTGGTTTGTAGTTCTTCTTGAAGAGATCCTTCACTTCCCTTGTTAGCTATATTCCTAGGTGTTTTATTCTCTTTGTAGCAATTGTGAATGGGAGTTCATTCATGATTTGGCTCTCTGCTTTTCTGTTGTTGGTGTATAGGAATGCTTGTGATTCTTGCACATTGATTTTCTATACTGAGACTTTGCTAAAGTTGCTTACAGCTTAAGAAGCTTTTGAGCTGAGATGATGGGTTTTCTAGTTATAAGATCATGTCATCAGCAAACAGAGGCAGTTTGACTTCCTCTTTTCCTATTTTAATACCCTTTCTTTCTTTCTCTTGCCTGACTGACCTGGCGAGAACTTCCAATACTATGTTGAATAGAAGTGGTGAGAGAGAGAGCATCCTTGTCTGGTTTTCAAGGGGAATGCTTCCAGCTTTTGCCCATTCAGTATGATAATTGGCAGTGGGTTTGCCATAAATGACTTAATTATTTTGAGGTATGTTCCATCAGTACCTAGTTTATTGAGAGTTTTTAACATGAAGGAATATTAAATTTTGTCGGAGGCCTTTTCTGCATCTGTTGAGATAATCATGTGGTTTTTGTCTTTAGTTCTGTTTATGTGATGAATTATGTTTATTGATTTGCATATGTTGAACAAGCTTTGCATACTGGGTATGAAGCTGACTTAATCATGGTAGGTAAGCTTTCTGACATGCTGCTGGATTTGGTTTGCCATTATTTTATTGAGGATTTTTGCATTGATGTTCATCAGGTATATTGGCCTGAAGTTTTCTTTTTTTGTTGTTATCTCTGACAGGTTTTGGTATCAGGATGATGCTGGCTTCTTAAAATGAGTTAGGGAGGAATCCCTCCTTTTCAATTGTTTGGAATAGTTTCAGAAGAAAGGGTTTCAGCTCCTCTTTGTATTTCTGGTAGAATTCAACTATAAAACCATCTGGTCCTGGGCTTTTTTGGATTGGTAGGCTATTTCTTACTGCCTCAATTTCAGAACGTTTTGGTCTATTCAGGGATTCAACTTCTTCCTGGTTCAGTCTTGGTAGGGTGTATGTGTCCAGGAATTTACCCATTTCTTCTAGATTTTCTAGTTTATTTACATAGAGGTGCTTATAGTATTCTCTGATGCTTGTTTGTATTTCTGTGGGGTCAGTGGTAATGTCCCCTTTATCATTTTTTATTATATCTATTTGATTCTTTTCTTCTTCTTCTCCTTCTCCTTCACCTTCTTCTCCTTCTCCTTCTTCTCCTTCTTCTCCTTCATGGAGTTTCGCTCCTGTTGCCCAGGCTGGAGT
The DNA here is from genome assembly GCF_000951035.1 of Colobus angolensis palliatus. Lineage (NCBI taxonomy): Eukaryota > Metazoa > Chordata > Mammalia > Primates > Cercopithecidae > Colobus > Colobus angolensis. The sequence continues at coordinate 1,708,277 of NW_012118376.1, forward strand.
GCAATGGTGCAATCTCGGTTCACTGCAACCTTTGCCTCCCAGGTGCAAGAGGTTCTCACCTTCTCCTTCTTCTCCTTCTTCTCCTTCATGAAGTTTCGCTCTTGTTGCCCAGGCTGGAGTGCAATGGTGCAATCTCCGTTCACCGCAACCTTTGCCTCCCAGGTTCAAGAGATTCTCCTGCCTCAGCCTCACGAGTAGCTGGGATTACAGGCATGTGCCATACCTAGCTAATTTTGTATTTTTAATAGAGACAGGTTTCTCCATGTTGGTCAGGCTGGTCTCAAACTCCTGACCTCAGGTAGTCTGCCTGCCTCATCCTCCCAAAGTGCTGGGATTACAGATGTGAGCCACTGCATCTGGCCTCTTGTCTTTTTTATTAGTCTAGCTAGTAGTCTATCTGTTTTATGAATTTTTTTTTTTTTTCAAAAAACCAGCTCCTGGATTCATTGATTTTTTTGTAAGGGTTTTTCATGTGTCTGTCTCCTTCAGTTCTGCTCTGATCTTGGTTATTTCTTGTCTTCTGCTAGGTTTGGGGTTTGTTTGCTCTTGGTTCTCTAGTTCTTTTAGTTGTGATGTTAGGATGTCAATTTGAGAGCTTTCTAGCTTTTTCATGTGGTCATTTAGTGCTATAAATTTCCCTCTTAACACTGCTTTGGCTGCATCCCAGAGATTCTGTTACATTGTCTCGTTGTTCTTATTGGTTTCAAATAACTTCTTGGTTTCCGCCTTAATTTCATTATTTACCCAGGAGTCATTCAGGAGCAGGTTCTTCAGTTTCCCTGTAGTTGTGTGGTTTCAAGTGAATTTCTTAACCTTGAGTTCTAATTTGATTATGCTATGGTCTGAGAGACGGTTATGACTTCACTTATTTTGCATTTGCTGAGGAGTGTTTTACTTCCAATTATGTGATTGATTTTAGAGTAAGTGCCATGTGGCACCACGAAGAATGTATATTCTATTGTTTTGGCGTGGAGAGTTCTGTAGGTATCTATCAGGTCCACTTGATCCAAGTTCTGTTCTGAATATCTTTTTAAATTTTCTGTCTCGATGATCTGTCTAATATTGACAGTGGGGTGTTTAAGTCACCCACTATTACTGTGTGGGAGTCTTAAATCTCTTTGTAGGTCTCTAAGAACTTATTTTATGAATCTGGGTGCTCCTGTATTGGGTATATATATATTTAGGATAGTTAGGTCTTCTTGTTGAATTGAGCCTTTTACCATTATGTAATGCCCTTCTTTGTCTTTTTTGATCTTTGTTGGTTTACAGTCTGTTTTGTCAGAAAGTAGGGTTTCAACCCCTGCTTTTTTCTGTTTTCCATTTGCTTGGTAGATTTTCCTCCATCCCTTTATTTTGAGCCTGTGTGTGTCTTTGCACACAAGATGAATCTCTTGAATATGACACACCAGTGGGTCTTGACTCCTTATTCCAGCTTGCAATTATGTGTCTTTTAATTGGGGCATTTAGCCCATTTACATTTAAGGTTAATATTATTATGTGTAAATTTGATCCTGTCATCATGATGCTAGTTGGTCATTCTGCAGACTTGTTAATGTAGTTGCTTCATAGTGTTATTGGTCTGTGTACTTCAGTATGTTTCTGTAGTGGCTGGTAGCAGTTTTTTCCTTTCCATATTTAGTGCTTCCTTCAGGAGCTCTTGCAAGGCAGGTCTGGTGGTGACAAATTCCCTCAGCATTTGCTTGTCTCAAGAGGATTTTATTTCTACTTCGCTTATGAAGCTTAGTTGGGCCAGATATGAAATTCTGGGTTGGAAATTATTTTCTTTAAGAATGTTGAATATTGGCCTCCAGTCTCTTCTGGCTTGTAGGGTTTCTGCTGAGAGGTCTGCTGTCAGTCTGATGCGCTTCCCTTTGTAGGTGATCTGGCCTTTCTGTCTGGCTGCCCTTACCACTTTTTCTTGCATTTCAACCTTGGTGAATCTGATGATTATGTGTCTTGGGGTCGATCTTCTCATGGCGTATCTTACTGGGGTTCTCTGGATTTTCTGAATTTGCATGTTGGCCTGTCTTGCTAGGCTGGGGAAGTTCTCCTGGATGATATCCTGAAGTGTGTTTTCCAACTTGGTTTCATTCTCCCCTATCTCTTTTAGGTACCCCAATCATTCATAGGTTAGGTCTTTTTATATAATCCCATAATTCTTGGAGGTTATGTGTGCTCCTTTTCGTTCATTTTTCGCTAATTTTGTCTACCTGTCTTATTTCAGCAAGATAACCTTCAAGCTCTGAAATTCTTTCCTCCACTTGGTCTGTTTGACTATTGATACTTGTGGGTTGCATCGTGAAGTTCTCATGTTGTGTTTTTCAGCTCCTTCAGGTCATTTATATTCCTGTGTAAACTGGTTATTCCGGTTAACAGCTCCTGTAGTGTTTTATCGTGGTTCTTAGCTTCTTTGCATTGGGTTAGAACATGCTCCTTTAGCTCTGCGAAGTTTGTTATTACCCACCTTCTAAAGCCTACTTCTGTCAGTTTGTCCATCTCAGCCTCAGCCAGTTCTGTACCCTTGCTGGAGAGGTGTTGCAATAATTTGGAGGAGAAGAGGCACTCTGTCTTTTTGAGTTTTGAGCATTTTTCCATTGATTCTTTCTCATCTTTGTGACTTTACCTCCAGTCTTTGAGGCTGCTGGCCTTTGGATGGGGTTTTTGTGGGGACTTTTTGGTTGATGCTGTTGTTGCTTGCTGTTTGTTTTCTTTTAACAGTCGGGCCCCTCTTCCATAGAGCTGCTGCGGTTTGCTGGGGCCCACTCCAGACCTTATTGTCCTGGGTCCCTCCTACACCTGGAGGTGTCACCAGTGGAGGCTACAGAACAGCAAAGATGGCTGCCTTCTCCTTCCTCTGGGAGCTTCATCCCAAAGGGGCACCAACCTGATGTCAGCAGGAATGCTCCTGTATAAGGTGTCTAGCGACCCCTGTTGGGAGGTCTCACCCAGTTGGAGCATGGGATCAGGGACCTGCTTAAGGAAACACTCTGGCCACCCCTTGGTGCAGGGGTTGAGCTGTGCTGGGGGGA
>NW_012118376.1:1716305-1730427 GCF_000951035.1 Colobus angolensis palliatus
GCCCTTTGTTTTCTTTGCAGACATTTATCCATGGAAATTCTCTTTTGCTTTCTAGTAAAACTTTAGGGATTATGGTACTCGTGATGAAAGGTTGTTTTGTTTTGTTTTTTCACAAACCTAAATATTTGTTAATAAACATGGATGGAATGTCTACTACATTCTGATCTTTGGTATAAGCTGTAAAAAAAAAAAATAAGTCATGATGTCAGTTTTGAGTCCTATGTTATAGTCTTATGGAAACAGAAACTGGAAACACAAGAGTTCAGTAGAATATTAGTCGGGCTACAGTGGATGTTTACATAAGATGTCTTGGGATCATGACAGAGGGAATTGCTAATGCTGCCAAATCTGCAGAGAAAGCATTGTTTTATATTTGTAATATATTCTTGAATTATAATGTGCATGCCTTCTATAATATGATTTACCCGTATGGAACGTTCACAAAGAAACATTTTGTCCTGCTACATGTGTGTTTCTGTCAGACTGACACAGACTGAATTAAATTTTTTCTGAGCAGCATTTGCTTATATATTTTGTGGTTCTACTTTTCTCGCATAGACCTGATTGCATAAGCATTCACTGGTGCACCTACAGTATTTATTCCAGTGCTTATAATGGGTTATAGACAACTTGACACAGATGGTTGCAGAATGCTTAAGAGTCCTCGTTCAGAGACTTGGTATAAATTTTTTAAACATCTGACTTTTTGAATTGTGTTTGTTTTAGAGAGTGGTAACTCTAGACAAAAATGGCACATTTTAGAGTTTTTCAGGATTATCATTCTTTTTTGATACCTACTTACTATGGATACTTTTCTAACCTAGGTATTTCATTATCCTGAACTTGTTCTGCCCCACCCAGACCCTCTCATGTTTTTGTTTTCCTTCCTTTTTCCCCATTGAAACATGTCTGTTCTGTGTTTCTTCAACCAAGTGTCTACATCTCTCACTACTACTTCTAATGATAATCCCCTTTGCTTATATGCAAAGTGCTTCTTTATGTGTATTTTACCAGAAGGATTCATACTAAATAAAGGGGGTTAAGAGGGAATCTTAGATAATAAGCAGTGCATTAAATTGAAGCCTTCAGATGGCAGTTCATGTTTATTTTTTTCATTTGTTGCCAGCACCTGTCTGTTAACTACAGATAGGTCAAAATCAACCCATGGTGCTTATTGAAAGCATAGAAGGCTTGTTAGGGGAGGGGAGTTTTTTTAAACCAGCCATCTAAAATGATTCTGACAATTTGAGAGCCAGTCAAATTTATTAGTGTCTATGATAGTTGGAGTTTAAGTTCAATGAGAAAATACTGCGGAGAAAGCTGACTTTTGTTGCTTCTCAGATCACAGATCAGCCATTGAAAAAGTTGCATGCATACAAACTATACTGTAAACTCTGAAGATAGGTTTCACAACATAAGAATTCAGAACAGTAGTTTTCAACTAGGCACCGCAATTACCTTTTTTAGTTTCCTGTCACTGATGTAACACATTACCACAAACTTAGTGGCTTAAAACAGTGCAGATGTATTATTATCTTTCAAGGTGTCAGCATGACCATGTTCCTTCTGGAGCTCCAGGGGAAAATCCAATTTGGTTTGTTTTTTTTTTTTTTTTTTTTGACTTTTTTTGTAAAGGCAGCCCACATTCCTTCGTTCATGGCTCTTTTCCTCTTCAAAGCCAGCAATGGCCAATTGAGTTGTTTTCATGCTGTATCACTCTGACACTGACTCTCCTGCCTCTCTCGTTCACTTATAGGTCTATGTGATTACATTGGCCCTCCCAGAAAATCCAGAATGACCTCCCATCTCAAAGTCAACTTATTGGCAACCTTAATTCCCTTTTGCCACATAATGTTACATATTCATTGGTTCTGTGGATTAGGACCTAGACACCTTTGGGGGGCTGTTTTTCTGTATACCACCTCACTTATAGAACCTGTGGGAAGAGGGAGGTGACTCAGATACTCATGTCTCACCCCAACCCTACCAAATTGCAGAGGAACAGGAGGGCAGGAGCGATGGCACTCATAGAGGCCATTTCCATGAAGAGCAGAACCCAGGACCACACCCAGACTTGTATTCTCTGATCATGGTGTTGATTGTACCATGGGGATCACTCACTAGTCTTAGAGTTCAAATGCAGCCCTGCTGTGGAGATTATGGCCATCTGCCTAATGAAGCAATTCGTATTTGAGGCGGTTCTGCTTAACTACAGTTAAGGAAATTAAGAGAAATTTGAAATTTTCAGATCAGTCATATTAAATAAAGTTTCCTATCTTCCTAGTACTCTCTTTGATGCTTCAAGTTAGAAAATTTAACACTTATATTTCAAAACTTTTACCAATTTTTACTTACTCTACTTTAGAATCAGAATTATAATAGCATTTCTTTTTTTTTTTTTTTTTTCGAGATGGAGTCTCGCTCTGCCGTCCAGGCTGAACTGCAATGGTGCGGTCTCGGCTCACTGCAACCTCCGCCTCCCGGGTTCAAGCGATTCTCCTGCCTCAGCCTCCGGAGTAGTTGGGGTTACAGGTGCCCACCACCATGCCTGGCTGATTTTTGTATTTTTAGTAGAGATGGGGTTTCACCATGTTGGCCAGGCTGGTCTCCAACTGCTGACCTCGTGATCCGCCCGCCTCAGCCTCCCAAAGTGCTGAGATTACAGGCATGAGCCACTGTGCCCGGCCTATAATAACATTTCTTAGTGAAACATTTATCTCAAGATAATGGAGATATAAATCTCAAATGAAATGAATTTTTATCCAGATGTTTTAAAATATTTACCATCAAATACAATTATAGGCACAGATAACTAACGGGTGCTATTAAGGTAGTAGAGAATTAAAAAGTTATTTACATTTTTCAAAAATCATGCAAAAACACGATTCACATACTGTGATTATTTACCTGGCTAATTCTTTTTTGTTTGGTGTGAAATTATTCTTGTCTAGGCTTAGCACTTTGTTAGTTACATGGGATACAAGAGTATATATAAAGTTAGTGTGAAAATTAAATTATAACACGTCAGATGGAATGTGATTAAGATCATAATGGGCTGGAGTAGGGTCAGGAAGAGTTGAATAGATAAATTGGGACTTGAACTGAGCATTACATTTTGGGTAGTAATTAATATTTAACTAAATATGATTTATGATGGTAGATCAAAAGTAAATAATGATTTACTGTGATTTAAGTAAATCATAGAATAAACAAGTGAGTACTGTGTGCCAGACTGGCAAAAATAAGGGGAACACTAAAATTTAGAATTAAAATACAGTGTGTCAGTATGTTTAGAGGGCTGTACATTTAGATGTTTTAAAGGCTTGTTTTTTCATCAAAGTGTTATAGGTCTATGAAATCTTGTTCTTAAAATGAAGGGACACTTTTCTGAAAAGACCCAACACAAGAAGAGATGGAAAATTTTTTCATATCATATGATTATTTCCCTGGCTAGTTCTTTTTTTCAAAGATTACTGTCTATCAGACTTTGTGCCTTAAACCAAACGGACGACTTCATTTTTCCCCTCCCTGGGAGCGAAGTATGGAAAGGAACACCAAGTGTCCACTACTGTCTCCTAGTGGACTAAACTAAAATGAGAGGAACAGTGGGAAGAAATAGATAATAAAGACTACAGAAGGGGAGCTAAAAGAATTTGCCATAAATTGAACAGAGAGTTCACGCAAGCAAACCTCAGTAGATTGTAGAACTACATTCATGCCGTGGGAAATCTCGGAATGACTTAGCTATGACTTCTTTCCTGTTGGCATGGTGTCTTTTTCAGTAAACTCTTAAGGAAAACAAGCAAAAAGTACTACAACTTGATGATAAGGTGGGTGGGCAATATCCTGTATAGAAATGAAACTATGTTCTGGAAGAGTTGGATTTATTTCTGGACACCGACCTTTTTAAAAGCAATGCATCATTCTCCATCCAACAAATGCTGCCATAGCCAATAATATGTTTGCTTGTCCATTTTCGACTTGTAGTACAAAATAAATGAAAGCCAAGGACATTACAATTGGGAGGGAAAGAGGACTATTATTTAAAAGGCTTTTAAATGATGTCACTATATATTCTTTTAACAACATCCTCTAAAAGCCTTTGAAAAAATAGTCCCTTCCTCCCTCAGTTGTTAACAAAGACCATACTGGGGACTGCTCTTTAAAAGGCTGTTAAATGGTGATACTATATTTTTTAACATCAACATCATTTAGAAACCTTTTAGAGAACAGTTCTCTTCACCCACAACTAACAGAGGAGGGAAAAACAGATGTGGGGGAAGGGATTACTTTTTTAAAGGCCTTTGGATGGTACTACCAATAAATACAGCAATATTGTTATAAAAGCCTTTTTCCAATGATGATTCAGCTTTTTGATATGTACTTTTAACCTCATGACCCTCTGTTATCTGACAGATTGGTGTTTTAACGTTGCCTGAAAGCTCAATTTACTAATAATCCCAATAATGCCTTTTATTGAACTTTCTGCAGTTTAAAAATCAATTTCACATATATGGCCTCATTTGATCCTCACGACAACTCAGTGAAACAGACAGGATATGTTTAATTAGCCCCATTTTACAGAATAGGAAAACAGAAGCTCTGAGGTTGTGATTTAGCTAAGGTCTCACCATTTAATATGTGGCTGAGTTCAAACTATAACCGAGATTGTTTGATATCTGGTCTCATATCCCCTGCAGTTTTCTGGGGGTACCTTCATTGCTTTTTTAAAAAAGTGGTATTCATCATCAGTCTTTTCAACATGTCCAAATACTGAGTTAATTCCTTACAATTAGTATAAAAGTGGGATTCTGTCATTTCGGTACTAAAGATAGGTATCTAGTAGAAATTTTATTAACAAATAATCCTGAGGAAGTAAAGAAGTGTAAACTATTGTCTCAAGGTGTGGTTGGCCCCTGTGATGTGGCATTCAGACTTTCCCTGAGATTCCTTTGCTATATGATGTATGCTTATAAAATTATCACTTGAAATTCACTTTCAGACATGCAGTTTATTAAATAACTAATATTTTAAAGACAATTCTAATCTCATTTTATGGATTTGTTTTTAAAAGTTTGTTAAGGATGCCGATTATAATTAAGACCACATTCAAAAACGTTTCCTCAACTGTCATTAATCTTTGGAAAGAAATAATAAATGCTAGTTCTTTCCACTTTGTGTAGTTCCCTGAAGGAGAGAAAACTCCCCACGAGCTTGCATGACTAACCTTTACTTTCCTTTATCATAAGGAACATTTTGTGTTTATTGGAAAAGGAATTATAGCTTATTGCTTGACAGAAATGACACTGAAGAATATTATATTTCAGTCTTAGCTCTGCCACTATTTTTTCTCTTATGCTAATAAACGTTGTCTTTAATAATAATTAAAGAAGGAGACTTTCACCAGCAACACACTCTCACATGCAGTGTTGCACTGACTCCTCAAAAGAATCCTATCAATTAGGTACAAATACAAGCACAGAGAAGTTGAATTATTTTCTTCTCATCAAATAGCTTGAAGGCCTTCTAACTTAAAATCCAGTGTTTTCCTTCGTACCACTGCCAGCTGTAATTCTGCCACACGAGAAGGAAACTAACCATTCTTACTTCTGAAGAAAAATGCTTCATCCTTCATATGTTAAAAATAGGTATAGCCTGAGAAGAACTGGCCAGTGCCACAGTGCAAGAGTGAGGCTCAATCCCAGGACTTGACCCGGAAGAGCCATGCAGCCAGGTGCCTTTGCCATGAAGAAAACCAGGCCTTGTGTAGTAAATCACATTCTCTCCATCCCCACCTCCTCACTGAAAATTTTAAAATACTACACTCAGATCGAGGGGAATAATGTTTATATAAGCGAGTGTGTGTGTATGTGTGTCTGTCTGTTCTGTCCTATCATCTCAGGGAACCCATTTCCCCATCCTTGCCCTGCATCAGGAAATTCTCAGCAACTTGTGGTACGTGGAACTGGCATCTAGGATGTATAAGGATCCTTTTCCCTTCTGTCAGATTCGAAGAAAGCATCTGTAGTTTAAAATCACTACACCCACAATAAAATTCCCTTTCCAATTTGTATGTCTACTAAGACATACTTCTTTCCTTATCTCCAGGACCTCTTCTAGGTGACATCCACATCCTTCATTAAGGGGGATCCATGTCCCTAAGTCCCAGTTCACTCAAATGCAAGGCAACACAGCCAGCTTTTAGAGGCCGCAGTCCCATCTCTGAGATACGTAGAACAGCTTACGGTTTCCCTTATACACTTTTGTAAGGTTCATGGCCTAGCTTTTCTCTGAGAATCTCCATTTGGATCTTGAAGTCCTTTTGTAAATCTGTTCAGTAGGGCCTCATTCATAATGGCTGATAATTCTATCTTTGATGAAATCATTGTTACTACCAAGATTGTTTGTGTGAAGCTCAGCTGTTCCTTTTAGGCCATTCTGCTTTCATCTTCATCTTCCTTCCTTTTATGGGGCCCATTCCATCTTCCTATTCCCTCTTCCCTTCCTTGTCATTCTTATCTTTGGATCTCTTAATCACTTATCCATATTCAGTGAAGATCTTAGTATTTCATACATAATCTCTCTGGCCCACCATCATCTTGGGGAACTGCAGTGTTCATATTCATAACCTGTGCAACATGTAACCTCACAGTGTCTTGATCTGTTCAATTCTAATAACTTCACCTGCACTGAACTTCAGTTTCTCATCCTTTCAATTCTGAAATCTTACTTCCTTACTTGTGCCTATCATGCTCCTCAGGCCCTTCATGCCTCCAGCTGTTTATATTTAGCCTAGATTTAAAACAACCCTGAAAGATAGGTGCTAGTGTCCCCATTTCACAGACTTGAAAATTGAGATCCCTTCAGCTTAAGTAACTTTTCTGGTGTTACAGGGCTAGTAAGACATGCCCTATGTATAAAACCAATTTCAGCTCAAATCTGTTTAGTTTCAAAGCCCTGCGTTTCCCACCACACCTCACTGCTGAGTATATGAAGGAGTTATACAACTCCAAGAGAATTATTTTGTATAGCAGCTTATGGTACAGCTCAGAGTATAATGAATCTAATGACGGGGGCAAATTAGAGGGACCTTGTATAGTATAAGCAAGAGAAGTCATAAGGGAGCAAAAGATGGGAAGGGACACCAAATTGTTATGGTTACCTGAGGGGGGCTTTTCTTTTCTTTTCTTTCCTTCTTTTTTTTTTTTTTTTTTTTTGAGACAGAGTCTTGCTCTGTCGCCAGGCTGGAGTGCAATGGTGCGATCTCAGCTCACTGCAACCTCTGCCTCCCGGGTTCAAATGATTCTCCTGCCTCAGCCTCCTGAGTCGCTGGGATTTCAGGGGTGCACCACTACGCCCAGCTAATTTTTATATTTTTAGTAGAGATGGGGTTTCACCGTATTGGTCTCGTGATCCATCCACCTTGGTCTCCCAAAGTGCTGGGATTACAGGCGTCAGCCGCTGCGCCCGGCTGGGACTTTACTTTTCTTATATTTTCATACTATTTAAATTATTTTCAATAAACATATAATACTTTTGTAATTAGAAAAGATTTTAAAATATCTTCAGTGTTAATGAAGACTTGAATTAAGCTGGTGGTAGAGGGACAGAAAAGAGGAAATGAATGCAGGAGACAGTGAATTTGTTTTCTAATTAATGTGAGGATGTCAAAGATAATGCCAAAGTTCTGAACTTGGTTATAATGGGAGAAGACACTAGCATTTTCTTTTTTATATTATATTGTTGATCTTGTGAATGAAAAAGCAGTAGAACTACTAAGATCACGTAATTATCACATCTGTCAAATCATAGCTTAACAATGCATACTTGTTTTGGGCTTCTGTAAAATGCTCTGGGTTCTAATGAAATTTGTTATAACCAGTTACTGAGAACTTCATGCTGAACACTTTACAAATCAAATTCAGTTTGTTTTTATTAGTACTCTTAAACCAAAAGTCAGAAAAGAAATATAAAAGGAATAGGAGAACATATCTATGAATAGTATAACATATCTATATTCATCGTTCTGGTTCTGGTACTATTTACCATGTACATGATCAATAAAAAAATATAGACAGCATTCTGGCTTTCAGATGTATAAAAAAGCAGTAAATGTATTGATAGTGAAGTTTATTGATCTGTCTTTGGGGAGGGGAAAGAATGGGATATTAATTTCCTTATCTCAAAACCATTGTAAATTGAATATATCCTATACCAGGGATCGGCAAACATTTTTTGTAAAGGGCCAGATAGTAAAGATGTTCAGCTTTACAGGCCACAACCACTCAATCCTGCCATTTTAATGCAACAGCAGCCACAGATAATACGTAAATAAATGAGTGTGTCTGTGTTCCAATAAAGCTTTATTTACAGATACTAAAGTGAATTTCATATCATTTTAATGTTACAGTCATATTGCTTTTGATTTTTCAACCATTTAGAAATATAAAAGTCATTATTAGTGAACAGGCATTGCAAAACTAGGCAGTGGACCAGATTTGGCCTACAAGCATGGTTTGCTGGTGCCTGCTTAATACCAAGCATGAAATAAGATGCTCATTAAATATTTGTTCATTATGTGTTCAAGTATTTCCACAAATATGTTTTTAATATATATTATTACCAAAATAAGAGGTGAGAAAGTCTTATGTGTTTTATAATGTATACTGATTACTAAAATAAAATATGAGAAATTATCATAAATTTCTATATCAAAATTTATATACATAAGGAAGAAGTTAGCTTTAGTATTAAAAACTATTTATTTGAAGTAATATTTGCTGGAAGATTCAAATATATTTCTTTGAGTCTGTGCTTATATGTAAGAGTTAAGCAAATTTGCCCTTTACTTTTGCTAATCCTATACTAGGTCAATACTAGGTTAATGCTAGCCTCAATGAAATGGATTGGAGGTAAAATCAAGACCCACTTTCTACAGTTTATAGGATAAATAAGACAATACTGTGACTTTATGCATTACGGATCTAATCAGTTGAGACATACATTGGTTTTAAAAGTACTACTGTTAAAGATGAAGCTGTGCCTCTGTTTATAGCTATTTTCTTACCTCGTCATTTTTATAAATTATGTATCTAAATAGATACTGATGTAAAGTAAGCCACACAAAACTAGATACAAAGAGCATTTTATATACTGCAGATTTTCATATTTTTGAAATTCAAAAACAGAATGGATTGATCATACTTAATGACTGACTAACTAAATGTGGATTAAAGCATAAAAGGCTGGAAAACATTGTTTTCATAAAGCTTTACATGGAAATGTCACCTTTGAAATAGTAATGTGGGTGCTGAACAAGGTTTATTCTAAGGCACTTACTTGATATTCCATGTTTTATTTTTCAAATCTCATTTTAAATTTTATAATTCAATCATTTTCAACAGCTACGTTCAAAAGAAGTTTTACAACTTTAATCTTAATAATCTCAAAAAAAAGCAGACATGCTATGTCATAAAATAACTATTAGTGACTAGTTTGTATCCTATAAATCTAACTTGAGTTGATAATATGGTCCATTACCAGCTAACTGCACAGAGTATTTTTCATTTTACACTCTTCAGTTACTTTTTAGTGAAGTGTTAAAAAATATGAAGCTTTTCTCCTCTCTAAAATTGCACGCTGTCTGTCTGTTATTAGGGAGATAACAGCTCTTATAAATGTTTCAGTAAGCGCTAAGTAGACAGTTATGTGCACTCTTATTCCACGCTTATTTGCTTACTGTAATAAACTGATAAAATATGTGTGGTTTGTCTCTGTGTATCTACAGGCATCATGAGTCACATAGATTTCCTTTAGAAATAATGTTGTGTCTGCAGAATTGATTGCTTATTTTCATAAACCATCTAAAGGTACACAAACGACTTTTATTATTTAAACATACGCTGTGTAAAGATTTGTAGAGGATTATCTCATTGTTACTTGATGCTTTTTGTTCTGTTAACTCTTGGGAGAGGCTTGTTATTTTACAGTTCCTGCAGTTACTGAACTAATTGCTTCCTCAGGAGCCATAGTGAAGATGACCCGTATCATTTGCTTATAATGCAGCTAAGTTTTTAATTCTTTGAACATTGGTCGTTAAACAATTAAATCAAAACTAATGTTTTCAAACATTGTCTTTCATACTATCCTGTTTATACAAGTTTTAATAAAATAATACACTTAAAAGTAGACATTTCAAGAATTAGTGTTTGTATTATAGAAGTCCCTCAATAAGCTGTTCTTTGTGCATTTAAGAAATGTAGGCCGGGCTCAGTGGCTCGCGCCTGTAATCCCAAAACTTTGGGAGGCCGAGGCGGGTGGATCACCTGAGGTAGGGTGTTTGAGACCAGCCTGGCCAACCTGGGGAAACCCCGACTCTACTAAAAGTACAAATATCAGCCAGGTGTGGTCGCGAGCGGCTGTAATCCCAGCTACTTGGGAGGCTGAGTAACGAGAATCGCTTGAACCCGAGCGGCGGACGTCGTAGTGAGCCGAGATTGTGCCACTGCACTCCCACCTGGGCGACAAGAGTGAGACTCCATCTCAAAAAAAAAAAAAGAAATGTACTTTTTTATTTGTTCACAATTTTATGTAATAGAAAATTCAAGTTATATCCTAAAACCAACAAATATTAAAATAGAAGATCTCCACATATCACCACAGTGTGTTCCTATAAGGCTGTAGTATTTTTAAGGACACTGTTGTAATTGAGCACTCAGTGTTAAATAAAGTATAGTTATGACCAACACTCGAGGTATATTATTTGCAAATTTCCATAAGCATTTAAAATAGTAAAATTATGCTTCGAGTTCTGAGAAAGGGTAAAATTAGGTTTTATACATTGAGCATAAAAATGAGAAGTAGATGGGAAGACAGGCAATAAACATAACAAACAAATAAATTGTATATTGTGTTAGAGAAGGTATTAAGTGTCTATAAAAAAGGAAAAAGGAAAGCAGAAGGGAGGGATGCAAATGGGTTAAACCTCACTAAGAAGGTAATATCTGAGGAGACATACTAGAACTGAGCTGTGTGGGTCTCTGGAGAAAGTGCCTTCCAGGTCGAGGGTACAGGGGAATAATCTATAGCGGGACCGTTACTAGTATGCGAAAGGAACAGCAAGGAAGTCAGGGTGATGAGCAGAATGAACAATGAGTTCAAGAATAATAGGAAATGAGATCAAGGAAATGGAACAGGGATCCTGGCCATTGGCGGGTTTTGAGCAGAGGGGTAGCATGATGTAACTTTTTTTTTTCTTGAAACTTTTATTTTAGGTTTGGGGTACACGTGCAGGTTTGTTTTATAGGTAAACTCGTGTCACGGAGTTTGGTGTACAAATTATTTCATCACCCTAGTGCATGATGTAACTTTGACTGATACATTCTAGCTACTGTGTTCAGGATAGACTAACAGCAATTCAGTCTATGTTCAATAGGATGCAGGGGTAGGAGCAAGGAAACCAATTAGGAGGCTCTTGGAATAATCCGGATAATAGATGGTGGTGGCTCAGACCAGGCTGGTAACAGTGGTAGTGGTAAGAAACAGCCAGATTAATTCATTAAAATAACTGGGTTTTCATCCGTAATGACTCCCTCAGGTGTCAGCTATGACTTTTGTGTTCTTCTAGTCCACTGAGCCTGCTTCTGTCATGGCATTTATCACACTAGTTGATTTACTTTGTTTTCCCAGGCTAAACAATAAACTTCTTGAGGACTAGGATACTTCATCTTTGTCTCTGTATCATACTCCTTAGCACAGGGCTGGTACAACTCATTGAATAAATGTTAGTTACATGAAAGCATGAATTAATACATTAATGGTGAGTAATGATTAATGATTGGTAGTTACTTTGTGTTTGAAATAATGGTGTTCTTCTTGGACAGAGAGCTGTGAAATACCTAATTCTTGCACATTACCACCTTTCTCCCCAAGATGCCCAAGGGATACATAGGGTCAGAGGACAAATAAAGGCAAAGTCATACTTTGTTATTAGAGTGGACCTTGCTCTCTAACCACAATACAGAACTCCAGTGAGTTAGGATGGCCCACATCAAGGACTCAAGTTTCTTTTCTATTAAAGGTAGGATTAAGTAGCCTTGATCCAAAACAAATTATTAGTTGAATCACATGAAATTGATAATTTTACTGTTTTTGACCTACACATATGGCAGATACATATGGGTCAATCTAATCAAAAGCCTTACCTGAGTCTCTGATCTCCTGGTTCCATGTCTACCAGCACTTTAGAGAAAGGGGGACAAAGGGGCATTCTCCCACGACAAGCATATTTCCCCTTCCAATTAGTGTCCTGAAATCTGACTAATCCCAACCAGTAGTAGAATGAGGGAGATAGATGATAGAATCCCAATTTGAACTGGGTTAAGCAGTAAATAAATAAATAGGAAATTACAGCTAGAGTTCAGAGAAAACAACTTCCACAAGGACAGGACTGTGTCTGGGCCTCAAGAACCATCCAGATCAAAGTTACCAGCTAGTCTGTCTGTCTCTCATCTATGCTTTTCTTTGAAATTTGCTTCATTATTTTTTCTCACTGAACAATGTGGCAGGAAATGTGGCCACAGACAAAAATTAGAGTTTTAAATCTCAGAATATTAACTGCTTGAGAGAGTCTGACTCAGATTTCCTAGGAAAGGAATCCTAGGAAAGGAACTCATTGGGCCAAATGTCCATCCCTGAACCAGTTAACTGCAGCCGGTCATGAGGCGGCATTAGAACTTGCCAGCTCCATCATGTGCTGAATGTGTCAAGGTTTCTAGAAAATAGTAGTGTGTGTTGGGCTGACAATCCCATACATAACCACTATAGAGTAAAGAAGCGTTGGGGGCAAAGCTTCCTCACAAGGCCACTGCTTAGTCTTGAACCAAATAAAAGCAATTCTGAAACAATGAATTCTTATTCTGCATTGTCATTGGACTTACTCGACACTTTGTTGTCGGCTATCAGAACATTTCCTGATACTTCAGAAACCCACAGGAAAAATTAAAGTCGTAGCATGGATTTTCATAAAGGAAAGCCAAAAGAAAAAAGTAACCTCTACTATGTAAAGTTATGTTCTGATTAGTAAAGCCACTAGCCTGTATGGCACCATTGTACAGATTCCAAAAAGTTTCCCTTGAATGTAAGCTGGATTTTAGCTCTTATCCACCCTTTCAGTCAGTTGTCACTGTACAGATGTATATGGTGGTCTAAGTGTTAGCTGTTTGAAATAAGTGGCTCTGGGAATTGTTAAATTTTTTTTTTTTTTAATCAAGCATCAAGAACTGTGAAGAGTCTGAGATGTTACCCTACTTACAGGCTAACTAGTTAATCTGCAACAATTTCATGAATGCTGGTAGAAGACACAAGACTCCTCAGTCAGAGACAAAGGACAATTTGTTACAGCAGCAGCAGTAGCCAAAGTAGCATCATTTGCATCACTTCTCTGAGCCCCACATGCTGAAGGCTAGGTGAAGCCTGCACATGCAATGTGTTGCTTTACAGGAGGCTAACCTGATCAGAGTAAACAGACAACCTAAGGAATGGGAGAAAATGTTTGCAATCTGTCCATCTGACAAAGTTCTAATATCTAGAATCTACAAGGAACTTAAGCAAATTTACAAGAAAAAAATCAAACAGCCCCATCAAAAAGTGGGCAAATGATATGAACAGACACTTCTCAAAAGAAGACATTTATGTGGCCAACAAACATATGAAAAAAAGCTCATAATCACTGGTCATTAGAGAAATGCAAATCAAAACCACAATGAGATACCATCTCGAGCCAGTTAGAATGGTGATCATTAAAAAGTCAGGAAGCAACAGGATGCTGGAGAGGATGTGGAGAAATAGGAACACTTTTACACTGTCGGTGAGAGTGTAACTTAGTTCAACCATTGTGAAGACAGTGTGGCAATTCCTCAAGGATCTAGAACCAAAAATACCATTTGACCCAGCAATCCCATTACTGGGTATATACCCAAAGGAATATAAATAATTCTACTATAAAGACACATGCACACATATGTTTATTTCAGCTCTGTATACAATAGCAAAGACCTGGAACCAACCCAAATGTCCATCCGTGATAGACTGGATAAAGAAAATGTGGCACATATACACCATG
>NW_012118376.1:1730787-1753692 GCF_000951035.1 Colobus angolensis palliatus
AACAAACAAGTCTATCACCTGCCCCAGAGGGAGGCATTACCTCTGTCTTCCAAAGGCTGTTTGCTGTAGAAATATCTTTGAAAAGAGGTTCAGAAGCAAAGTTGCTAATGTTTCTACTCAGAAGACATGGGACCTGTAGAGCCCTTTTTGGCACCAGGGACCCGTTTTGTGGAAGACAGTTTTTCCATGGACCATTGGGAATACGGGGATGGTTCTGGGATGAAACTGTTCCACCTCAGATCATCAGGCAGGCATTAGATGCTCATCAGGAGCGTGCTGCCTAGATCCCTTGCATGCACAGTTCACAATAGGGTTTGCACTCCCATGAGGATGTAATGCCACCACTGATCTGACGGGAGGCAGAACTCAGGTGGTAATGCTTGCTCTCATCAGCCGCTCACCTCCTGCTGTGTGGCCGGATTCCTAACAGCCCATGCCCTGGTACAGGTCCATGGCCCAGGGACTGGGGACCCTCTGCTGTAGAGAATTGTTTCCAATAACAAGGGAAGGAACGTGGAATGGCAAGGATCGAACATTTGTGCCCTTAGATCAGGGGTCAGCAAACTTTTTTTGTAAAGGTACCAGATAGTAAATGTTTTAGGTATTACAACTACTCACCTCTGCCATTGTAGAGTAAAAAAGCAATCAAGGACAGTATGTAAATGAATGAGTATGGTTGTGTTCTGGTGACATTTTTAAAAAATAGGCAGTGTTTGGGTGAGGGAGAAAGGACAAGATGGAGGAAGGTGAACAAGGAGGCACAATCCATGTTGCTTCCGGGTTCTTCCTCACCAACTTTCCCGCGTGCGGGAAAATGCAGCCTGCGCCCAGGAAGATGCAGATCAACCGAGCATGTACCAGGTGACGTCAATCCGAAGAGATGGAAACTTACCCGGCCACGCCTATGGAGACGCCCCTATCATGCCCTTATCCCGCCCACTGCCCTCCCCCTTCCAGTACCAATGCATAAAAGTCCACCCTGGGCAGGAGCCGGGGTGACTTCTTCAGCCCCCCGCTCCGGCATTCGTGGACCGGAGAACCTCACCCAAGAGCGCTGGCGCGACTTCCCTGGCCCCATACCTGAGGACCGGAGAACCTCGCCCGAGAGTGTGTGCATATTTGCAATAAAGGGCTGCCGCTTTCTTATGTACTTTGGCCTCATGTTTAATTACTTAGCTCTCCTAAATTAAGTTACATCAAATTAAATTAAGACAGGCAGCAGGCTATATTTGGCTTGTGGGTTATAGTTTGCAACCTCTGCGCTACATCTATTGTGTTTAGACTTATTAAATCTTCCCTTTTTCTTAAACCCTCATTTTCACAGCCCAAATCTAGATTACTTTATAATTAATTTATGTTTTATCTTTTTTTGCATCTAATAAATCATTGGTGTCTATAAAATATGAAGTCAAGAACGCCATTTGCAATGTTGAGCATCCTAGAATATAAGCAGCCATGGATCTCATATATATTTCTGGAATATTGGTATCTGGTCTGATGTACAAAATATTGAACTAAAGTCTTAGTGTATATTAGTATTAATATAATATTGGATTACATGTATTATATATGGAAGTAGTTGAAGGATTTAAGGAACCCACTGGGTTTATTGAACAAAATATCACCTATGTATTTTATCTAGATGCTGGAGAAGGTTGGCTTAATATGACTTGTATAAACTTAGGAAACAAGGGTAAAAAAGTAATCAAACATTTTCTTTTTCTTTCTTTCTTTTTTTTTTTTTTTTTGAGACTGAGCCTTGCTTCATCACCCAGGCTTGAGGACAGTGGCACCATCTCAGCTCACTGCAACCTCCGCTTCCTGGGTTCAAGCAGTCCTCCCACCTCAGCCTCCCAGGTATCTGGAATTACAGGTGCATGCCACCACACCCAGCTAATTTTTCCATTTTTAGTAGAGATGGGGTTTCACCATGTTGGCCAGGCTGGCCTCAGACTCCTGACCTCAAGTAATCCACCCATCTTGGCCTTCCAAAGTGCTGTGATTACAGGCACGAGCCACAACACCTGGCTATGTTTTCATGTATTACCTTTCTGTAGTGAAACAAGTATATATTATTACCATGAAGTGTCATTTATGATCCTGTTTATTGTGAAAGAGTGTGTAGACCTCTGGGAATTATCACAAATAACCTTTGGAGGTTGTAAGGGAGGACCTTTTTAGATGGTGAATTCATTAGAGAATGCTTTTTACCTCAAACTTCGTTGAATGTGGAAAGAATGAGTGGAGAGAATTATACTGTTTTTTTCTTTATTCATCCCTTAACATATGTTTTGACAATTATAATAAAGCTGTAGACTTTTGAGACAAAGTTGAAAACATAAAATAAATGTTTGGACCATACGTCCTAGGATTAGACAGAGAGAAAGAATCAGTGAGTCTGCCAAGGCTTGATGGCTCTTAAATGACCAAAGGCATACTTCTAACCACCTTGTATGATATCTACAGTACTAATTCCTGGCCACTGTGAACCAGACCTTTGTTTCTGTTCTGCTCTAGTCCTACTCCTCTACCCTTGCCTTTCTCCAACTTTCAGATAGTCTTCCCTTTTACATTACAGTTTCGGCTTTCTTTCCCTAATATGTGGGCCAACTTTTTATGTATTTTCACAGAGATAAAGCTTGTTATACCAACATTTATTTAATGATTTGATGACAAATATGTTTGTAGAACAATG
Source organism: Colobus angolensis palliatus (assembly GCF_000951035.1). NCBI lineage: Eukaryota > Metazoa > Chordata > Mammalia > Primates > Cercopithecidae > Colobus > Colobus angolensis. The sequence goes on from NW_012118376.1 coordinate 1,733,483, forward strand.
TAGAATAAAAGTAAGACCTGGTCACTGTCTCCAATATGCTTATCATTAAGGAAATAAACATGTAACACTGAAAAATATAATTAGCCAGATAAGAGCTTATATTTAAGGTTGATTATCATAGCCTCAGGAGCATGGGAATTGATGGGGAAAAAGAAGATTTTTGCTGAGTATAAATCCATAACTATAAAATATATAGCTCTGGAGTCATCCCAGTGCAGCCTTGGTGCCATGTGCATGTTGGACAGTCCCAGCCCGCCTTGATCTCTGGTACTTGTAGCCTTTTTCTTTCAAGATGCCTGAGAAAGTGCACGTGAAGAGGAGGAGGTGGAAACTTGCCTTTCAGGGAGATATTGGCCAACTCGTGTCTCTCGTCATCAATACCTTCTATTCTAACGAGGAGATTTTCCTTCAGGAATTGATCTAATGTTTATGATGCATTGGACAAGATTTGCTGTGAGAGCCTTACAAACCCTTCCAAGTTGGACAATGGTAAAGAGCTGGAAATTGACATAATCCCCAACCCATGGTAATGGTTCCCAAATTAGGAGATCAGCCTTGGTCATGTCAATGCCTGTGTCTACCAAAGTCAAAGTGCTGGTACTAAAGAATTTATGGAGGCTCTTCAGGGTGGTGCAGGTATCTCCATGTTTGGGCAGTTTGGTGCTGCCTTTTTTTCTGCCTACCTTGTGGCAGAGAAAGTAGTTGTGATCACAAAGCACAACAATGATGAAGAGTATGCCTGGGAGTCTCCGCTGGGGGTTCCTTCACTGTATGTGCTGACCATGGAGAGCCCATTGGCAGGGGTACCAAAGTGACCCTCCACCTTAAAGAAGACCAGACAGAGTACTTAGAAGAGAGGAAGGTCAAAAAAGTAGTGAAGAGCACTTCCAGTTCATAGGCTATCCCATTACCCTTTCTTTGGAGAAGGAAAGAGAGAAGAAAATCAGTGATGACAGGCAGAGGAAGAGAAAGGTGAGAAAGAAGAGGAAGATAGGCCAGGCACAAAGACTCATGCCTGTAATCCCAGTACTTTGGGAGGCTGAGGTGGGCAGATCACTTAAACTCAGGAATTTGAGACCAGACTAGCCAACATGGTGAAACGCCGACTCTATAAAAACTACAAAAAATTAGGCGGGCATGGTGGTGCGCACCTTAGGTCCCAGCTACTTGTGGGGCTGAAGTGGGAGGATCCACCAGGGGGCGGAGGTTGCAGTGAACTGAGATCATACAACTGCACTCCAGCCTGGGTGACAGAGTGTTACACCATCTCAAAACAAACAAACAAAAACAACCAAAAAACAGAAGATAGAGATGATGAGAAAAAGTTCAAGATTGAAGATGTGGGTTCAGATGAAGAAGATGACAACAGTAAGGATAAGAAAAAGAAAACTGACAAGATCAAGGAGAAATCATTGATTGGGAAGAATTAAACAAGACCAAGAACATTTGGATCAGAAACTCTAATGACATTCACCCAGGAGGAGTATAGAGAATTCTACAAGAGCTTCACCAGTGACTAGGAAGACCATTGGGCAGTCAAGCATTTCTTTGTGGAAGGTTCGTTGGAATTCAGAGCATTGCTATTCATCCCTTATTCGGATCCGTTTGACTTCTTTGAGAATTAGAAGAAAAAAGAACAACAAACTCTGTGTCCATCATGTGTTCATCATGGACAGCTGTGATGATACTGGAGTATCTCAGCTTTAATCCTTGGTGTGGTTGACTTAGGATCTGCCCCTGAACATCTCTCAAGAAATGCTCCAACAGAGCAGAATCTTAACAGTCATTCACAAAAACACTGTTAAGAAGTGCCTTGAGCTGTTTCTGAGCTGGCAGAAGACAGGGAGAATTGCAAGAAATTCAATGAGGCCTTATCTAAAAATCTAAAACTTGGGCCAGTTATGACGTCTCACCCCTGTAATCTCAGCACTTTGGGAAGCCAAGGCAGGAGGATCGCTGGAAGCCAGGAGTTTGATACCAGCCTGGGCTGCAAAGCAAGACACTATCACAACAAAAAAATTAAAAAATTAACCCAGCATGGTGGTATACACTTGTAGTCCAAGTTACCTAAAAGGCTGAGGCAAGAGGATCATTTGAGCCCACGAGTTCCAGGCTGCAGTGAGCTGTGATTGCACCACTGCACTCCAGCCTGGATGACAGAGTGAAACCCCTGTCTATAAAAATTCGATAAATAAAATTTTAGAATTTTAAAAATTAAAATCTAAAGCTTGGAATCCACAAAAACTCCACTAGCCAGCGATGCATGTCCTAGCTGCTGCAGTATCACACTTCCCAGTCTGGAGATGAGATGACATCTGTGTCAAAATATGTCTCCTGCATGAAAGAGACACAGAAATCCATCTATAGCATCACTGGTGAGAGCAAAGAGCAGGTGACCGGCTCTGTGTTTGTGGAGCAAGTGCAGAAGTGGGCCTTTGAATTAGTATATACAGCCAAGACCACTGATGAGTACTGCATGCAGTAGCTCAGGGAGTTTGATGGGAAAAGCCTGGTCTCAGTTACCGAGAAGAGTCTGGAGCTGCCTGAGTGAACTGAGATTGCGCCTCTGCACTCCAGCCTGGCGACAGCGAGACTCCGTCTCAAAAAAAAAAAGAAAGAAAGAAAGAAAGAAACAGAAGAATTTTGAAAATAGTTTTCATTCAAGGAAAACCTAACCTTAGAAGTGAAAGTGATTTGAAAACTTAAAATACTAAATTGTTGTTATCATCATCAGAAGGTTTAAGTAGAATGAATAAGCCAGTAGCCCTATTATTTTATATAATCAAAATTTTAAATTTAGCTAATTATTTATTATATTTTACAAATAAACTTTCCTGTAAGTTTTTATGATTATTATTTTATTATTTTTTAAATTATTATTATTTTTTTTTTTTTTGAGACAGGATCTTGCTCTGTCACCCAGGCAGGAGTTCAGTGACCTAATCATGGCCCACTGCAGCCTCAACTTCCTGAGCTCAAGCAATCCTCCCACCTCAGCCTCCTGAGTAGCTGGGACTACAGGCACATGCCACCACACCCAGCTAATTTTTTGCATTTTTTGTAGAGACAGGATCTCGCCATGTTGCCCAGGCTGATTCTCAAACTCCTGGGCTCAAGCAGTCCTCCTACCTCAGCCTCTCGAAGTGCTGGGATTAGAGGTGATGATTATTTTAAATTGCCCACATTTTTTGTTGAGCTTTTGGAGAAAGAATATTATGTTTTAATGATGCTTAGAAGGCATGATGTATAATTTTGCATATATGATATTTAACTCTTGGATTTTTGTTGAACTTTAAATCATTACTATAATTGCTAAGTTTGTAATGTCATCAGGTGTACATGGCATAGTGAAAATGTTTAATAGGTTGATATATACTCTCAAAACTGTAATAGATAATCTAGTTGGGAGACCACAGTTGGCAGGAAAAAATCTTAATCAAGCCTGTATAATTACAAATTGATTTTTTTTTTTTAATGCTTGCCCATGTCAGGTCAAGCCTAATATGCAATACTGATATTTTGAATGGTTTTAGAATGGACAGTGTTTCATTATTTAATATGCTGCCTATGATTTCAATCAAAATGAGATTGAGGGAAGAATTTAATTAAGAGTCTAATGTTCAATAGAAGGGTGAAAGATGATTAGCCAAGAAAATATTGGGAGAGGGAAACAAGGAAAGATTTGTTTTACCAAATAATTGAATTATGTTGTAGGTCTATAAAAAATAAAACAATATGGTACTGGTTTAACAGGACAATCAAGGCCCAGAAATATCTCCTAGTACATAAATAATTAAAATTTTTGCATTTACAATCATTGAGGAAAGACTATTCATTAGCTCATGTAGGGACAATTAGTTCATGTATCTGGAGAAAAATAATTAAATATGGAGTCAATATATCAAAATCAATCAATTCCATATGAATTAAAATTTGAAACCCTCAAAGGACTGGAAGAAAATGTAAGTGAATAGTTAACTTGATCTCAAAGTAGAGATCTTTTCAATCATTAAGGCAAAGGAAGAAGCCACCTTATCCTGGGGGCCATGGTCTTCAGTTTACAGAGAAAGAAAATAAAAACAAAAAACCAGTTCAAAGAGTCAGGATTGGAAATGAAGGTCCAAGATGTTCATTTTGGTAGTTGGCTAAAACACCCAAGAAAATCAATTGACAAACTGTTAAAACCAATAAGAAAGTTAGCAAGATGGCCAAATACAGAGGATCTAGGGAAAAAAACTAACAAAGTTTAGAAATCCCTCCCCCGCCCCCGCAAAAAAAAAAAAAAGAGTATGTTTGTATTACTGAGATTATGCTCTTCTTATTAAGCTTATGTTGTAAAAAAAAAAAAAATTTAATATATACTTGGAGGTTACAGAGAAATTTTCATACAGTTTTGAGGGCATTTACTTCTTTGTATCATTTCTGACTAATATCTATGTGTGTGATATCCTACTAATGTTTGTTATTGTAGTTCATATAATACTTTAGGGGAACCAAGAATTAAATGTCATAAATGTTTGTGTATTTTCTAAAAGAATAACTATATTCACTAACTCATCTTTTTTTCTTTTTCCCATGTGTAATAGGTCAGTACTCCTGTATTTGTACCAACAAAAACTCACGTGCTGCTTCATCGAATGAGTGGAAAAGGACTAGCTGCCCATTATTTCTTTCCAAGACAGCCTTGCATTTTTGGTGATAAGATGGTCTCTATACAAATAACACTGAATAACACTACTGATCAAAAGATAGAAAATATCCACATAGGGGAAAAAAAACTTCCTATAGGCCTGAAAATGCATGTTTTTAATCCAATAGGTAAATGTTCTCATTTAAAACCTTAACTATATTTGATCACTAAATATGTTCATTTTAAAAGTAAAGTAGAATACTTTTTAGTAAAATAGTAAAGTAGAACATGATTGTATTGACAATTAGCATATTCAGTTTATATTTGCTTTTTCTTGTTAAACTGAATTTATCATATAAGATAAATACATTTCTTTGCTCTTAGTGAGTCAGGTCCCAGTAATTGTAATACCAGTAGTGATGAAAGGCTGGGTTTGCAGAGTCAAGATTGCCACCATGTTTTACCTACCTGCGTCACCTTCCCCCATCTCTCCTGGTCAGCTTCATTCCCTGCGTAATTTTAGGTGGTTTATTGTGTCTTAAAAGCAAGAAAATCGCTCTGCATTTCTGAGTGCAATACTTCTTGTATCTCGAGATCTTTTCCTGTTTCCCTTCACCTTCCCATAAATTGAAAAGTGAAGGGAGTGAAGACTGAGAGGAGATAGACCAAGCTTGTCCAACCTGTGGCTCAGGACAGCTTTGAATGCAGCCTCACACAAATTCATAAAGTTTCTTAAAACACTATGAGATTTTTTTTGCGATTATTTTTTCTTTAGCTCATCAGCTATCATTAGTGTTAGTGTATTTTATGTGTGGCCCAAGACAGTTCTTCTTCCAGTGAGGCCCAGGGGAGCGAAAAGATTGCACACCCCTGATGTAGACTAGTCTGCTTATCTTCCTCTCCATGTATAGAATATATGGTAGTGCAGAGGGTATCACTGGTATTTATCCACATCCGGTTTTTACATGTTTTCAATCTGTTGCCACCATTTAAAAATCAAGATGCTTTTACATTTTAAAAAATGAGAAATCTCACTTTTCTTGGAGCAGAGCATAAAATATAGCAGTACCGGCCCTTTATCCCACATGCAGCAACCAATGAGTGGGTGCTGAGCGGCGGCTGCCCCCAGCTTTGGCACGCGCTTTCCAGGTTGCTTCTGTGCCCACTGCATCCTGTTGTCTCTCCAACAAAGTGTCAGCGGCCATTTTTCATCCCCTTTGCATTTTTAAAGTATTTTGCGAAAAATATACCCTTTAAACATTAAATGTAAAAATTGTATGTCTTACTTTGAATTTGAATTAGTGTAATATTTAGGATGTCTATCTCTATTCTTTTTGGTTTTTGTAAGTGGAGATAGCCCTAAGGTTTAGTTGAGAGAAGCTTCAGGCAAAACATCAATTAAAAGTAATAAAAGGTTTGTGTCATTGTATCTTCCAAATGTTATAACCATAATGCTCCAGACAGCTCCTTTTTATAATACTTAAGATAAAACAGTGCCTTTTGACCAGGAGAAAGTAAAATTAGGTAATTGTGCCTTCTTTACTCATTGTTTCACATAACTCTTCCATTTTTCTTCATCTGAGCTCTTTGGCATTGTTGAATTTTCTCCTCTGGTTTTCATGAATCTTTCGGTAAAGAAAGTCATTTTTTGTGTGTGTTATATTTTTACACAAAGGAATAAAACAATTTTTGATAAAGCCTCGTAAAATTTTATAAGCAACCAGAGTAAAGAAAGTGGATTTAAAGTAAGCTGATTTCAAATTCCACTTAATTTTTTAAAATATTTGGATAATCAAGACACTATTTAAAGAACACAAAGTATCCTAATTTTTACTGTGTAATGTATGAAGTTAATATATTGCCAGGGAATTATTGTGTTCTTTTTATTGCTTGTAATTCAACCTTTTTTACCTAGTTAAAAAAAAATTAGTTTAGTTTAGGAAGTGTCAAGCAGCAGATATATGAATTGTCTGAAGGTTGAAAATGTTATCCAAAGGTTAAAACAGTAGAACAGTATTAATTTTTCTTTGAGTTGGCATAATGAGTTGATGAGTTGACCTTTTGTTGGCCTATGTAGAATAAAAGAAATAAATATAATAAATTTCATAGCATGACCTTAACACAGAAATAAAATATGAATGTTTACCATTGCCTCAGTATTGGTTGTAGGCTTTTCTTTTTCATTCTTAGACAAATTTTTATGACTGTATGTTTCATTCATTTTGTTGGCATTTATTGAATGCCTTCAAGATACAGAGTTATTTCCTCTGCAGTATGTACTTGTATGTAACACCACCTAGATGACACTATTATCAATAGATTGTAGGGTTAAGGAATATAATATGTCTAAATTAGTCCTCCAAAAACATTTTAAGAATGCAACAGAAAGCAAATGCTGTATTTTAGTGTTTTAGTAAAATAAGGGAGGTAAGAAATTTGTTTTATTTATTTTTAAGCATGTATACACATTAAACGAGTCCGCAGTTTTCTTGTTTGCCACCAATCTGGTTTTGTCTGTAATGTGCAATGACTTTTTTCTGGATTTCAACCTGTGTTTGGCATGAAACTGTATTCCTTGCAAGAACATTAGGAATAATATTTCATTTTCCCCAAAGAGACCTAGTATATAGGAGGGTTTTTTTCTAAGACACAAAGAATAGCCTTACACTCTCTGTACTATATTCAGTGGCTTTATGTTAGTGGTTGACAAATTTGAGCTCAGCTAAGATTTTAACAGTTACTGTGTGACTGTTGCATCAAAGTAAATGGCATCCTATATGATTTCATGTGTTGATATTAATGGTGTGGTGTAACAGAGCCAGTGTTTTTCAGCCATTTCTACATAGCCATCTCAAATATATAGGAGCAAATCTAGAAATTGTATCTAAATATAGACACCTAATTGGGTACGCTTACCCAGTTTAGTCAGCTCCAAGTATTATAAAAATCCATTATTTGAATAATTTTATGCTGATCATTTTGCTCCTGAGGCATCCATATAATAAAACATACCATTGATCATGGACTGTCCCCCAGAATTAGCATGGCAGTAAGCTCACAGTTAATTATCTTAAGACCGAAGACAGTATCAAACAGTGTCAAAGAGTGCTATCAACAAGGCATCTTGAGAGCTGTCACTTTGTCAAATGACATACAAAGATACATGATGAAGGGAGATCAAAATCATGAATGCCATCATGTTTTGCAGATGACAGAATTTGCTACTAATGTGTCAGATAAAAACAAGACCAAACCCCAAAATAGTTATGGCACAGAAGGCATTAAGAATTCGCTAAAGAATAGCCTTGAGCAGTGTGTGACTGACAAAGCTCTAAACTGTTGACAGCACACAGCTTTATGAGAAATGGAAAAATGTATATATCATTATAGCTATTTACCCTACAGTAAAGCCTATTTGCTAGAGATTTAGGGAGCAAGTCTGCTGGTGTTTGAGTGACATCCTGGTAAATGTTAGGTTTGTAAACAAATGAAATTGAAACTAGAATCAGCAGACCAACATACATACCGCTGAGCAAATAGCATTCTAATTATTAACTTTTTTTCTTATTTTTAACATACTTCCTTTGCCTAACAAATAGCATTTTAAAATCAGCCTTGAACAAATGCTCTCTTGTAATACCTAGTCCTCATTGAGCCTATGAGATATAAACATAATACTTAATAAATGAAGCTTATTGAATTATTATTTTATCCCAACCATACCATCTTCTGTGTCATGGTTTGCTTTCAATGGCAAATCATACTTACCAATAAGCCCTACAATAGTCACAATCTATTGAATTAGAAATGTGCTTCCTAAAATATAACTACGTCTGATAGGAAATATAGAGAATATATAAAGCTAAATATAAAGTGATTTTATGGTATAGCTGCAATTATACAGAATACTTTGAGCAAAGTAGAAATCAAAAATGGACAATTTCTATATATAAACAAATATATACATATTTATTTAAGATGCCCTCAGTTATTCTAAGGTATAGCTAAACTTTCAAATCATAAGCAGAATAAAATTTTGTTCTTGTTTGCCTTAAGTTTTGTCATTGTTAACTGAAAAAAAAAAAAAAACTGTATTGTATGTTGGTATAGTTATTTCCTATACTTGGTTAGGTGATAGATGAAGCTTCAGAAATTCCAAATCTATCAAATGTCATTTTATTTTTTGTTTTATCAAGATAATCTAATCTGCCACAAATTTTTTTTGAGTATTTAATGCACTTAGACTTAACATTTTGGTTTCAACGTGAGATCTCGTAATTAATTTCTGAGTGCATCTTAATTTCTTCTTCCAACTTTATTTACATTTTTTAATTTAGAATTTTTTTCATTGAAAATTTGAAACATTGTTTAAAATTTGCTTTTTATATCTAGAATAAACATGCCATAGTAGTAAGTATATAACCTCTTATGAACTCCCAAAGTCCATTACAGGTATGCGAAACAAGAACACATTTAATTCCTTCTCATTTTCAATACCTATAGAGATAATATTAGAAAACATGAAATTTCTCAGGAAGATATGTATTTCTGAAACGGGTATAATGTGTTCATTGGTGGCGTGTGTGCAGAATTAATTTGTGAAAAAGAAAACCTTGAAACAGAATAGTTAGGTTACTTTATAATTTGCTTTAATATTCTTAGTTTAAAATTTTTAAGCCATCATTAAATTTCGCTGTTTGAACCAAGCTACAAACATTACCTAAATTTTCAATGTTTAGTTTGCCTTTTTTTCACATCCTCTGTGTTTTCATGTCTAAATTATCTTATTTCCTAGACTCTCTTGAGCCTGAGGGATCCATTACAGTTTCAATGGGTATTGACTTTTGTGATTCTACTCAGACTGCCAGTTTCCAGTTGTGGTAAGTTCAATTGTTCTTCTATTTTTTATATAACCTGTAAAGGATAGCAGATCAAAAACTAACCTTTCAGCAGTTTTTGTGTGTATGTGAAAGACAAAACATTTAAACAAATGTGTTTTGCTTTGCTAATGTTTAGACTGCCTTGGAATAGTTGTACAAATTGTGTGCAATCTATGTATTTTTAGCATTCGTTACACACCTAGCCATTACAATCTGCCATATGTGATTGAAATTCATGGTTTGTTGGTTAAAGAAAGGAGCTACTACTAAGTAATTTTTAACTTATCACTCCAGTTTTAGAAAATTTATAAGAGAATTAATGAGGAAAATCCAGGAGAAATGAAAAACATTAATAATATTATTAAATAGCTCAGAGAAGATCTCTTTTGAGATATACATGCATGTTATCTTGAGATTCTTAAGTGGAATATTATTGATTCCATCAGTACCTAAAACCCACACATTTTTGTTTCCTTTTTAAATCAATTTACAAACTGCTTTGATAAAAGTCAAAAGAGAACATTTACGCAGTTGGCAAAGGTTTCATAGCTGAATGCTATTCAGAAGAGCTTTTTTAGGATTGGATTTTGTTGTTAATGTTTTTCTATAATGCTTTATACATTTCTCGTGAAATTCAGAGGCTGTTAGCAAATTAGTACAAAGCTGTATTCATGCATCATTGAGAATTATCTTTGAACTCTTTTCTTTTTCTGATATAAGGCACAATTGGCTATTTTGAGTTAAAGTTTCTTTGTTTTTATTCTAAAAAGAATTGAGACATTTTATTTACATTTTAGCCAGCTTAGAACAGAATTTGTTATGATTTAAAAGTCTTGAAGTTTTAGAAATAGACATTTTAAAATAAATATATAGATTAAACATAGTGAACTTTGCATTTTCATATACCTTTTCAGTTTACCAGTAATTCTGGCCTAATGTTATGCCTTTTATTGCCGAGAACCTGCAATGATAAATATAAGCAACGTAGCATAACACATTGATTTTATGCAGATCATCACCTTTATATTTTGGGAGGTCTGCTATATTAGTGATATATAAAAACTAATTACTTTTTCCAGCATTGCCTAGTAATTGTTTATTATTTTTCTATTAGACAAACAACACAGATCAATATTACTGAACAACAGGCTATGAGTAACATCACTCTAAATAGATTTGCCTCTAACACCGGAGGTATATTCATTTTAATGATTTGGACAATGTGAACCCAATGACAAAGCTCAGATACCAAGTTAGACTAAAATTAAGAAGTAAAAAATATTCCTTTTTCTTATCAATTTATATAAAGAACATTTTGATTCTTATGTAATTGGGGTTTTTTTTCCCAATTTTTATTACAAAGACTTCCTTCATAGTCTCTTGAACAGGATTTGCATTTTGCCTTTCATAATTAACTAAGTCCCTTTAAGGATGGATATATATATGCATGTAGTATTTGACTTTTATCTTATACCAAGGAGTGTATGTGAATAGTATTTTTCCATATTTCTTTCAAACTAACTTTAGGAAAATAATTCATGTATTTCACATAGAAAATGTCTTGGCTATTAAAAGCATTTACATTAGTATGTTTTACTGTTATAAAGATATAAATTATTTATTTTAGTTTTTGTTAAGCACAGCAGCATGCTAGATCAAAAATTTTGTGTGTGTGTTCCAAAAAGAGCACTTTGTCTTGCATCAAATGTAATTGATCCTGAAGCAGTGTAATCACAATTACTCACTTTCTTAATTGGCCTGCCCAAAATCAGAAAATGGAAACCGATCGACAGTGTTTAAATCAATAGCTTCATAGTAGTGCTTGTGGGGGTAGGGAGATAGTGGTAATGGGTAGATCAATTGGTCTTAGATGCCAATCACTGACTGTGCCTTTTGCATAGTAAATAGCACTTTTTGCTTAGTGATGTGCTGTATTAGTCTTGGTAGTTCAATAAAAAGAAAAAAAGAAACAAGAATGGCTGATATTGAATTTTTTCCTTGAAATACATTATACAAATCAATACATAAAATTATGGGTAATAACAGCGTATTTGATAAGAAGCCTTCAGAAATGCTGAGAACATGGACCAAAAGCCTGTCAGATACTCTTATTTGTTAGAATAAAAAAAAGTGAGAGTAAAATGATCCTGCTTTAGCTTCTGGATTAATTTTGTATCATTATAATTGTATCTATGGATAAATAGAAATAGACAGAACTGTTATATTAAGCTATGTAGTTATATGCATATTTGATAGGCATTTATGCCTCTTTTTTGCTTTGCATTTTTAAATGGTCATCAAATTAAGTTCTTGATTAAATTTATTGAGATCGAATATGTACACAACATACATAAATATATCTGTCTAAAAGTTAGTGCAGTACATAAACAGAGCCTCATCCTTGTAATCAGCAGGCATGCATGTGTTAACCGGTATGGGAAGTCACACAGCTTAGAGCTAGTTAGATAACTGAGCACATATTTTTGTCCAAAGATCCATTAAAAAGAAAATACATTCTTTAATAGTGAATGAGCACTAAAAATATAAGAAAGAATGCCTTTAGCTGGCCAGAAATTGTGAGGCATTATTGACAGAAAACAAATAGGAGTAGATAAACAATAACAGAGAAAATAAAAATCACAGGGAAAAACACTCATGGGAGAAAACTACCATAATGGTAAGAACCAATTTAGCAGAACATGAAGCACGAAGTGAGTAGGGGGCTTCAGACAGTCATCAGGGAATTAACTCCTTTCAGCCCCCTAGTTCCCCAATCTTACGTCTGACAGCAGGCAACATACACATTTAATTTGAGACTTGAGAATAAAACTGTAAAGAGAACGAGCCACTTGCCAGGGAAAGACGTTTTGGTGTGAATGTGGGGACCTACAAGAACAGAGCAAGGTTTGAGTTTGTTTGAAGGAAGCAAGAATGGTCAGAGATGAGATGAAGTATAGCTTTATCCAAGAGAGTATCTATCCAAAATATTCTCAGATCCTCACCACTAGGGTAAAGCCAGTGTTACGTTTGTTGGTGGGGAGGAAAGGCCATTGCCTGCCTGCCTGCCTGCCTGCCTCCAACTTCATGTCCACGTAACCAATCATTATCTCATCCACTTACAAAAAATAAAACTTTAGTCAGCCCACCCAGGGGAAAGGAGACCCGTAGTAATGATAGTTGCTAACTCAGTAGATGAATAATGGAATGGACTCAGCTGAATACTGATTGAGCGTTCTGGAAGAAAGGGTCAAGGAAATCAGCTGGAATACAAAGCAAAAAGGCAGAGACAGAAAATAAGGAAGGTTAAAAGGATCAGTTCATCTCATAGGAGCTCTGGCAGGAAAGAAAAGACAATGAAGGGAAGAAATAATTTAGAAAATAAATTATAGAGGAACATTTGCTGCTGGACATGGTGGCTTACATCCATAATCCTAGCACATTGGGAGGCCAAAGCAGGAGAATTATTTGAGCCCAGGAGTTCAAGACCAGCCTGGGTAACACAGCAAGACCTCATCTCTACCAAAAATCAAAAACGATTAGCCAGGTATGGTGGCACACACTTGTCGTCCTAGCCACTTGGGAGACTGAAGTGGTAGGATCACTGGAACCCAGGAGTTCAAGGCTCCAGTGAGCTGTGATCGCACCACTACACTCCAGCCTAGGCGGCAGAGTGTATCCCTGCCCCTAATTAATGAATGAATGAACATGTGGCCCAACAAAAGAAACACACAAGCCTTCAGATTAAGAGGGCCAAACAGGGCGAATGTGAAAAACTATGAAAAAGACCACATCCTGATGAATTTTTGATAAGGAGAATATCCTATTATTTTCCAAAGCAGAGAAAAAAGCAGCTTACCTAAAAAACGGACAAGAATGAGAATGGATTCAAATTCCACATCCTCGTATCAGTTCTGCAAGCCAGAAGGTAAAGGAAATGACCTTTAAAATTTTGAAAATACCAAAAATGGTATTTTGAAAATACCATTTTTCAGTGAAGGAAAGATTCTAGCAATCAGTTTACCACCTACACATCCTTTCTGAAAGGATTACTCAAAGATATACTGTAATAGAATACTTTTTGAAATCTGAGACAGAACCAGGCATGGTGATACATGCCTGTAGTCCCAGCTGCTCAGGAGGCTGAGGCAGGAGAATAGCTTGAGCCCAGGAATTAGAGGTTACAGTGCATGATGATTGCACCTGTGAAGAGCTGCTGCTTTCCAGCCTGGGCAACATAGTGAGACCTTGACTCAAAAAAAAAAAATCTGAGACAGAGAAAAACATAGAATTAATAAAACAGTAGTGAGCAAAGAATTCTACCTATGAAATTTATCAACGTATAAAAATAATTGTTGACATAATGTGAAAAATAAATATCAACAATAAATTGGAACCAAAATCCCCACAGAGACAAGAGGTATACAGGTATTCAAGAACCCTAGTATATGGGTTCTTGTTATGTCTGAGAAGAGAGTTTATTGATGGCAAAAATAAGTTTAAATATGGCTTAAAATATTAAAGATAACCACTAAAATAATAGAAATGTGACGTATTATAACTTCTAAACAACTAGGAAGAAAGGGAGTAATTAAAACCTGATCAGGACTGCGTGTGGTGGCTTATACCTGTCATCCCAGCTCTTTGGAAGGCCAAGGCAGGAGGATCCCTCGAGGTCAGGACTTCAAGAACAGCCTGGCCAGCATAGCGAGAACTTGTCTCTATTAAAAAATAATAATTATTTAAAATAAAAGTTTAAAACTTGACCAGTTTAACCAAGAGGAAGAGGAAAAAGCATGGCAAATAGAAAACAAAACAAGATGGCTGGAGAGGCCATGCACACCATACATACTCATTTTCACAATTCATGTCAGAGAATTAAATCCTACTTTTACTAAACAGGTGAAAAACAAAATTTAACATATGCTATTTATGAGAACCCTCACTAAGAGAGAATGGCACAGAAAAGTTGAGATTAGAAAGATGAAGTGTGTGTGTATGTGCGTGTGTGTGTGTGTGTATGCATGCATCAGATAGATGTGCTAAAACTAGAAAAATTAAGAAGTATTTTAGGTAAAAAGTAATAATAGAATATTTTGTGCTCATTGTAATCCTCCAAGAAAATACAATTGTTACAAACTTTTAAACCATGCAGTTTTGTAATTTATAAAGCAGAAAATAATACAAATACTAGGAGAAATTGTCAAAGCCATAATCATAGTATATTTTAACATGCACATCAGAAGTTGACAAATCAGAGAGTAAGGATACATAGGTATAGATACATACAGGTTTAATGATTTAATTACCAAGCTGGATCTAAGATATATATGTTTACATAGAATTCCTTGTTTCCTGTGTGCAGAAAATACTCATTTTTTTAAAAGCACATATAGGATTTACAAAAAAAAGGAAAACTATGAGATAATATGATTAAAGAAAAAAGACACCTAAGAAAGATTAGAGAGGAGAAAGATGATAAAGCACAGAGATCTTTTAAGTTACAAAATAATACTATACAGTTCTATACCAATAAATTGGAACATTTAGATGAAATTAATGGTTTCCTAGAAAAATATAAATTAGAAATAAAAACGATTAAATTGTATCAGAACCTTAAAAAAGAGAATTTTTTCTAGAACAGAAGAAAAGGAAATCATGCCATGTCATTTTGTAAGTCTAGCATCACCCTGATTTTAAAGCACAGAAGGATAACATATGAAGATGGACATCAGTTGTAGTTATAAATTCAAATGACTTCTGGCCCGTACGAGTTACCCATAGCCACATGAAGTATCAGAAACAATCTCTTTTAAGTCAGAAAAGCAAAACAAGGATATCTGCTGTCCACACTATATTCCACATTATAATGGAAGTTCTAGCCAATACAGAAAGGCAAGTAAACGCCATTTGCAGTATAAATCCTAGAAAAGAAGAGACAAAATTATAATTTTTTTTTTTTTGAGACAGAGTCTCGCTCTGCTGCCCAGGTTGGAGTGCAGTGGGGTGATCTTGGCTCACTGCAACCTCCGCCTCCTGGATTCAAGGAATTCTCCTGCCTCTGCCTCCCGAGTAGCTGGGACTACAGGCACGTGCCACCACGCCTGACTAATTGTTGTATTTTCAGTAGAGAGAGGGTTTCAACATATTGACCAGGCTGGTCTCGAACTCCTGACCTTGTGATCAGCCCACCTCGGCCTCCCAAAGTGCTGTAATCCCATTACAGGCATGAACCACAGCACCTCGCCAAAATTACAATTTTTATTCAACGTAATTATCATTATTATTATTATTATTGGGACGGAGTCTCACTCTGTCACCAGGCTGGAGTGCAGTGGTGCAATCTCGGCTCACTGCAACCTCCGCCTCCCAGGTTCAAGCGATTCTTCTTCCTCAGCTTCCCGAGTAGCTGGGATTACAGGCACGCGCCACCAGGCCCAGCTAATTTCTGTATATTTAGCAGAGATGGGGTTTTACCATGCTGGCCAGGCTGGTCTTGAACTCCTGACACCTTGGCCTCCCAGTGTGTTGGGATTACAGGTGTGAGCCACTGCACCTGGCCTATTCAACATAATTATTAACCCGTAAAGTTGGAATCAACAGAAAATCTATTATTTAAACTAATGAGTTTAGAAAGGTGATACAGATACTTATGTAGGGAGAAAAAAAACCTAAAACTTTCCTAAAGGGCATAAAGGAAGATATAATTAAATATAAAGAAATATAAGCAAAATAATAAAGATAGTAAGAAATATACTGTGTTTTTAAATGGGAAACAGTATTGAACCTCAAATTAATCTTCAAATTCAATGTGATTCTAGGCTAAATGCCAGTAGACCTTTTCAAGAAACTTGACAAACTTCTAAAATTCAACTGGAAAAGAAAATGCACAAGAAAAGTCAACATTTTTAATGAAAAAAGTATTTCTCTATAATAATTTAAAAATACTCCTTAAAGCCACAAGAATATTTTTATTCTGTATAATTGATATTGGCACAAGAACCAATGAAACCAGAGAATTTAGAAATGTAGAAATTTTGTATGTCATAAAGGTGACATTTCAAATCTGTGGGGAGAGAATGGACCATTCGGTAAATGGTGTGAAGACCCTTATTTGGAAAAAGTAAAGGTAGCTCAACATCACTAGTATTCAGCGAAATAAAAATTAAAGCATTTCACTCATCAGATTGGCAAGGTTTTAGAATAAGTTTTATATTTGGTATTGACAAGGAAGGTAGAGAAAAACATAATCTTGTATGCTGTTTGTGGGACTTTAAATTGGCAATATCTGTAAAATATTCATACTTTTGAACTTAGCAATTTCACTTTTAGGGTATCAAGCCTAGAGAAGTATTTGTGCTTGTACAGAAATAGATCTAGCCAAGTATATTATTTAAGCATTGTTTATAATGGAGAAAAATTGGAAATGATAATCAGTGGGGGAATACTGAAATAATGATATATCCCTATTACGTATGTAGGTTTTGAGTACCTCCTGTGCCTTATTTCATTTTATTTCCTTTAATAGTTAAAACTAGCCTGCAAGGTAAATGTCACTCATTCATAGATGAGAAACTTGAGTCTCAGAATAGGCTACTCACCTGTTTCTCTTACCTACAAACTTTACCAGTTTGGATCCTATAAAGGAATCCATGAACTGAGATTACGTGTAGTACAAGAATATATGCTGCCGTTAAATGTGTACCAAGTAGAGTCTTGCCTTACATTAAACTTTTATGCCATCTGGTCCTATGTAGCTAGGCTATTTAAAGCTACCCTAATAATAGTGCTTCATTGATCTGGTAACTGTTAATTCTGACAAATTTACATCTATCATCAGTCATTTTTCACATTCCCTATCCATGTTGAGGCAGTTATGCATAGAAATGGAGATAATCTGTCTCTCCCCTGTTTAATCAAAGGGGTTGTGAAGAAAAAGGAAAAGAAAAGCTACATGGAGAGAGAAATAAACCAAAAAGAAGGCAAAATGGTAGAAAAGGAGATGCATATAAACTGGAGGACATCCTAGAACACTCATGTAAATGAAAGTAAATATTCCCCCAAATAAAGAGGAAATGTTCCATCTTAGTTCTGTTATAAGCCACACCTTGCTTACAAGATGAAACTGGCTTACAAAGTGACTTATGTACTAGTTATGTTGGATTTTGTATTTGGTTGTAACAGAAACCCAACAGCAGTGGCATGACCAAATAAGGATTTATTATTCTCCTAGAACAAGAACTGCAGGGTTTGGCAGTTCAGAGCTGGTGCAGTAGCTTCCCAGTATCTTCAGGACGTAAGGTCTTCCACCTTTTTGTTTCATGTGCTAATTTTGTTAGCAAATGCTGGTCAACTTCTTGGTCACAAGATGGCTGCTCCACCTCCAGGCTTCCATCTGCATTCCAGGCAGAAAAAAGGAAAGAAATGACATGGAGAAAGGAGCCAGGTTTATGTCAGAAAAACAAAACTTTCTCCGAAATCCCCACTGAAGTTCTGTTTATAATTCATTGATCATGACTGGGTCACTTGATCACTCTTAGCTACGAGAGAGGCCGAGAAATGTGTTTCAGTTGAGCTCTCTAACGCCTTGCTTGTTGCTAGGAGGGGCATTTCATGATCGCTTTCCCCTCCCTCTGCAAACAGCTAGACTTTCATAGATGCCTCAGAAGGCAGATCTCCTGCCTCTTCTCTCCCCTAACACCCTACCCTTCTCCCTTGGCATCATAGCTGTCCAGCCACTTTTAATTGAGGAGTATGTGGTGTCCTTCAGGAGTGTTGGGAAGAGAGGTTCTGTTAAAAAGTATAAACAAGTAATTCAAAAGTGTTGTACATAATGATGTAACTCAGTGGTCCCCTAACTTTTAAAATTGTATACCTCTATTAGTAAAAATATTTTGAGTATGTACTCTCTAGAAGTTTATTTATAATTATATATGTGTGTGTGTGTATATATGTATGTGTGTATATTTCTCACTGTGCTAACATGTATTTACTAAAACATACAAAAACAGAGGCCAGTCACAGTAGCTTATGCCTATACTTCCACAACTTTAGGAGGCCAAGGCAGGAGGATCACTTGAGCCCAGGAGTTCAAGATCAGCCTGGGCAATATAGTAAGACTCTTGTCTTTACAAAAAAACAAAACAAAACAAAAAAGCCAGACACAATGACTCACGCCTGTAATCCCAGCACTTTAGGAGGCCAAGGCAGGAGGATCACTTGAGCCCAGGAGTTCAAGATCAGCCTGGGCAATATAGTAAGACTCTTGTCTTTACAAAAAAACAAAACAAAACAAAAAAGCCAGACACAATGACTCACGCCTGTAATCCCAGCACTTTAGGAGGCCAAGGCAGGTGGATTGCTGGAGGCCAGGAGTTCGAGACCAGCCTGGCCAACATGGTGAAACCCCGTCTCTACTAAAATACAAAAATTAACCAGGCGAGGTGGTGGGCACCTATAATCCCAGCTACTAGGGAAGCTGAGGCAGGAGAATTGCTTGAACCCAGGAGGTGGAGGTTGCAGTGAGCCGAGATTGCGCCACTGCCCTCCAGCCTGGGTGACAGAGTGAGACTCTGTCTCAAAAAAAAAAAAAAAAAAAAAATTATCTAGACATGGTGGCATGTGCCTGTAGTCCCAGCTATTTGGGAGGCTGAGAGAAGAAGATCACTTGAGCCCAGGAGGTCGAGGCTGCAACAAGCTGTCATCACACCACTGTACTCCAGCCTGGGTGACAGAGCTGAGACGCCGTCTCCTAGAAAAACAGAACCTTAAAAGGAATGAGAAAAAATATATATATTTAGTAGGGTTTTTGCCTATACCTCAGTGGATTGTCTTGTGCCTCTGACTTTGGAGGACTTTGTATACAGTGACTTGAAGCTGAAATTTTAGATTTCATACTAAGTTCATTTGTAATTTATATATTTTATACACACACACACCATGTATGTGTATATACATCTTCTTCTAGTCCTTCACCAGTTTTTACATATTTCTCTTAATGTGACCAAGTCTTCCCCTCCATCAGGATTGCGGGTAGGCATTCTTCGAGTAGCCTACCCGCAATCCTTTCTCACTTAAGCACTCCTTTTTGGCTGTTTCTGAAGAAGTATCCTACTCCTTTCTAGGGCTAACCCACTCACCTAGTTCTTGTGCTCTTCATCCCAACCTCTTTTACCTCCCCTAAGACCTTGCTCTACCAGTTATTCCTTTGTTTCTTCTTCCTTACTGGCTCTTTCCCCTCAGCCTTTAAACATGCTCAGGTTTCTTTAGGTGTTATTCCTTTGCCTCTTCGTTCTCAGGAAGCTTGCCTCTTCTTTCTGTTCTTTCTTCCATTGTCAGTCTTCCCTTCACCCTTCAACTCACTGCATTGTGTAGTCTTCCTGCAATCTGAACGGCCTTACCAAGATTAGCAGTTATACTTCTTTTTATCCCTCATCTTACTCTGCCTCCCTGCAATATTTGGCACATGCCTTTTTTCCTGACCACTCTTCCTCCAGTCTCTTCTGCAAGTTGCTCTTCTTCTGTTTTTACTTAAATACAGGTCTTCCCCAGATTTGCACTCTTTCCTTTTTGTGGTATCCTCTTTTCCTATATGATTTTTATCTACTCATAAGGCTTCAGCTCTTCCCTACACCATTTACACCATTCTTTTTTTGTTTTTGTTTTTGTTTTATACTTTAAGTTCTAGGGTACATGTGCACAAC
>NW_012118376.1:1754343-1802676 GCF_000951035.1 Colobus angolensis palliatus
TAAAAGTGTTCCTATTTCTCCACATCCTCTCCTATACCTGTTGTTTGCTGACTTTAGTGATCATCATTCTAACTGGTATGAGATGGTATCTCATTGTGGTTTTGATTTGCATTTCTCTGATGGCCAGTGATGATGAGCATTTTTTTCATGCATTTACACCATTCTTACTGCTTCCAGACTCTTACGTACTGCCCTGTCCTCTCTCCTGATTCCCTTTCTTTTTTCTTTTCTCTTTTATTTTATTTTATTTTTCCTTTCTTTTCTTTTCTTTTCTTTCTTTTCTTGATGAGGTCTCACTCTATCACCTAGGCTGGAGTGCAGTAGCATGATCATAGTTCGCTGTAGTCTCAAACTCCCGGGCTTAAGCAATCTTCCCAGCTCACCCTCCCAAATAGCTAGGATTATAAGCACATGTCACTATGCACAGCTAGTCTCTCTCCAGATTCTTGATTTGTATTTCCATTTATCTGCTGAGTATCTCTTCATGGGTAACTCAGTACTCAAAATATAATGTGGCGAAAGCCAAATCATTTTCTTTAAGTCCCCAAACTCCTTCAACACATTGTCATTCACCCAGTTGTTCACATTAGAAGGTGTGAAGTTTCTTCCCTCCATTCATCACCAGGTGTGTTCCTTCTACTCTAGAATATCCATAAAGTACTCCATCTCCTCCCTGCCCAGTGCTGCCCACCCTGGGGAAGTTGCATATTATAGTGGAATAAATGTGGACTTTGAAGTTAGATACACCTGGGTTCAAATCCCAGTGCTGTCAGTTACTAGCTGTGTGACCTTGGGCATATTGTTCAACTTCTTTTAAGTTTTCTTATCAGTAAAATTGAAATAACAGATGCTGTCTCTTAGTATCCTTTTTAGGCTTTATTAAAGTAAAAAAACACACAGTAAATGCGTAAAAAAAATCAAAACCCTGCCTAGACTATTAATTTAGACTCCTAACTGATGTACCTGCCTTTGGTTTCTCCCTTACTCCACCTTACCACTGCCACTGGAGTTTCTAAAACATAAATGGGACCATTTACCTTCCTATGCCAAAAATCTCTAGTAGTTTCCCATTGCTTCAAGAAACACTGAAACTCGCTTGTCTTCGTTATATGAGTAAAGTAACCATACGCTTTATCATACATATCAGGATACTTTAGAGAGTGAAAGTAGGCACCAGCTGGACAGGATTCCATAACAGCTGTAAACTGGGGCTATTCCTGGGAGGACTGGGATGAGTGGTCATACTATATATGATACTCTGCCATGTGTCCCCAGCCTCTTCTGTTGACATATTAGTCTGCTCCTCATTCCCAAAGTACAGGCCTAGAATGCCCTCTTTCTCCTCTTGGAAGTAAACTCAGTCTTCACTCCTGCAGAATGCTTTCCACATATCTAATGTAGTGCCTGCCATTCCATTGTAAGTATCATTTCTTTCCCTCCAACTAGATTTGTGAGCTTCAAGGGCCAATCTCACCTGGCATTAAATCCCCAGACATTCACACACTACATAGGATCAAGTTTGCATTCAATAAGTGTTTATCGAATTGACAAATAAATTGGAGTTATTGGTTTGCCTTGGACAATCTACATATGGAAAAAATATAAGGCCACTTGCAAGAGTACAATACATAATAGCATAAAATAAAAGTGAATTTTATGTTCTTTTTTTATATTATGTCATTTGTCTCTACCCACACGTGAATAAATTCCAGTGTTTCTTAATCTAATGTTTAGTATTTCTTATCCACAATCCCTGTTTCTCTAGCTACCATCTCTGTGGGATCCAGTTCTAACATGAAGGTAGAAGTTCCTCTGTGGGACTTCCTGAAAACTTTTGCTTTTGTAATAAAAAGGAGCAGATTTGGTTGACACAGTTACTTAACACTCTCTCATCACCACCCTTCCTTCAGTGGAATGTAAACTAGATACCTGTAGATACAGCAGCTATGTGGCAACCATGAGGATGAAAGCCAACACAGTAAGGATGGCAGAGTGGAAAGCTAGAGGAATCTGGGCCTCTAAAGGCTTTTTTAAGCCACTTAATGAGCCTGTGACTGGTTACTCTAAGACTTCTTGTATTATCAACGATCAATGCCTTTTTCTCAAAAAACTGTTAATTGGATTTTCTGCTTCTTTGCAGCCAAACACACTGCTATCATTTAGGATACACCCATCAACCTAACCCTAAACATCTAACTTTAAAAAATTTTTTAGACAATTTAGTATTTTTTTATTGATCATAATGTCATGAGACTTATGTAAATGCACTTATTGTTTTTCTATCTGATATTAGAACAAACATGGTTGGCTTTCTTAAATTCTTCATATCCTGTCATTTGAAATAATAATTTTTACCATGTTGGTCAATGATGTCAATGAATAGCACTACTAGCAAATAAGGGCTATTTCTTTTTTTTAAGGAAAGCAAGTTTGCAGATGAGATATTACTTTATTAGCACCTATCTAAACACAATATGGTCACTCTGTTTTCTTCTTTACTAAAAATTAATATTTTTAAAAAGAGATCTTAACTGTTTCAGACTAAAGCACTTCATCTTCTATACTTTAACATGTATGCAAACTAGAGATAAAATATTACTTCTCTATAAGCTGCATGAAGTGCTTCTCTGGTGGTAGTGGTTACATACAATTACTGCAATTTTTTAAAGTTATTTTTCAAATGGGATAATTTACTATACCTACGTAGTTTTGTTTTTTAAAAAAGTCCTGATTGGGAAAACAGATGTATTTTTCTGCAAGTAATGTTCAGGAAAATGTTTAAACCTTTTTAGCTGTGATATTTAAACCAAAAAGACCTTATACTGTCTATGCTAGCATATGCTTTCATTGCATTGATTTAGCTACTTAGGATTAAGAATGTTTATTTATGAAGCATTTAGTCAGCTTTGATTGTTTTTCTTCAGTACCAAGGATGATTGCTTCAGTGTTAATGTTCAACCACCTGTTGGAGAACTGCTTTTACCTGTGGCCATGTCAGAGAAAGATTTTAAGAAAGAGCAAGGTGAGAGATGTCTACAACTTACTAGAAATTTGCACACCAAATAATATGTGCTCATTCCTGTACAGTCTCTAAAACAAATTTTCATGTATACATAGCCATTAACAGATATTAGTGCACAATCTTCCAATTTTTGTTAATGCTTTGCACTTACAACCTTAAAAATAGATGTTTGTCTATATTTCTGGCACACTTGAAAATTGATTAATATGTCTTTAAAATGATAAATTAATTCTTAATCACCTTTTCAATGCTGAGAGTTGTCGCTTGTCAACCCAATGATATACTAATGGGTTTTGTATTATTGAAAGTGCCAGGAATTGGGGACTTTACCAATGTCCTACCACTATAATTGTTATGTTTGTGTATTTTTTTCATTATAGAACTGTTTTTTTATGTCTTACTAATGTATTTGTCCCTGCACACATTAAACTACCTTACCCTTCAAAACAAAGTCCTAATTATGGCATTAAAATACTTCTGGTTTCTTTTGACCTAATTCTATATTAAAGAAATACTGTGTTGTCAGAACGTATTAGAACTGAAACATTTTTTAAATAAGCACTTTAAAAGAAAATATTTTCAGCAAAATGCAAATATTAATATCTGTAGTTGGCCCAGAGTCAAACATACCTTCTAATAAAAGCGAGGTGGTTTTTTTTCATATGTGAATAAGGGGAGATAACTGTCTGATTTTATGTGTTTAATTAACGATAACGTTTATAAAACTAAGGCATATTTAAATGCTGTAGTCAGCAGTTTTTACAACTTTATGTGAATCTCAGCCATTTTTTCCTGTGGAGGGTGTTATCAAAGATCCCTTCATTTTGAGGTAGTAAATCATACCCATCAAACTTCCAGAACGTACTAGGCACACATGAATACCTACACCTAAGAAGAGGGGCATGCTTCCTGGCACTCCATTATTACGCTGAAGATACTGTTTTTACTCTAAGCCTTTGCAATTCACAGTGTCAAAAAGAAAATCTCATACAAGGCCATAAATTAATAGTAATATTTTTGCTCGGGCATTATTTAAGTGATAAAAAAGAACGATGAAATCTTTCTTTGGATTTGCATTTCTTGGAAAGTTCATTATTGCTATAGAGGAAAATTATCTTTGTGATTTTATTTTTCTATTGACAAATTGAATTGATTCTTATATTTGCTATTCTTACCCTTTGCTGGCTAAAGCCTGCCTCTCTGCTTTACATCTGCTCAGCAAACTAAGGTGAGTGGCACACGGTGACTGAATAAGGCGTTGGCGCATTTATTGTTAAGGGGATATTCTTTTTTTGAAAAGTGCAGCTAAAGTTATCTGAAACAGCAGATTATTATATACCCTTTCACTCCCTCAGCTTTTGTTTAGAATACTTAATATTTCGATCAAATCTTTTGTGCTCTGCTGTGACTGAGGGATTTTTCGCTGACTAGCCATACAGAACCGTTAAGTGCATGAGAGAGGTGCACTTGGAGAATAGCTGTGGTCCTCTGTGGAGTTGTTGCCAAAATTCCTTTTTCTTCTGCCATTTTACTTCTATGGTTGTTGATTATTTGTCTGAATAAATCTGGCAGCTGTTTGCTATGTTTAATAGAGCAGAAAGGCTACTCTGAATAAAGCTATTTGAAAATTTGTTTATATGAAGTATTTGTAAATCCTTGCAAGTCTCTTGGCATTTCTGTATCATTCTTTCTGTCTTCCTGAATTCATTCTTTGATGTGGAACTTGATGCTGGCAAATTTAGCACAGGTTTAAAGAGTCTTTTCAATAGCATCTTTTTAGTTATAGGTTTCAGCAGGTTTGGTGATAGAGGTCTCAATCCTCAGCTTTACACATGTATTTGTTATACTGCTCTAGTAAGAACTTAGCTTATTTCCACAAAAGATACCTAGAAATCTCTCGCTAACAGAAAATCCTAAATCAGAATAAAAATCTGTTTCCTCAGATTTTATCAATGCAAAATTCTGGAAGGTAAAATGCAAGTAAATTCAAGGGGTGTGTGTGTGTGTGGGTGGGGGTACACCAGCTTTAACTGATTTTTGTACCTTGAATAAAAAGGATTTACATAATTAATATCTTATTTCATATGACACATTTTAAAACTCAAGAAGTACGTTAAATGTGTTAATTCAATTTAACTGAAAAAATTATAAATAAGGAACATGAGGAATAATGGTTCCATTTTTATTCTAAAGATATACATAACTGAAAAGTATACGGTATTAAATAAAAGTGGTTCTAACAGAGTATTGCATTTTAAGTTAATATTTTTTAAAAACAAAAGTTTTATTTCTAATATGCAATATGATCTATCACTTTTTCTCAGTTGTTGCATTTAGGGTTTCATAGCTAAATATATTTTATATATATAATAAGATTGGTAGTCAAAGTAGTAAATGAAAGATTATTCTATGTATTGATGGTTATGTATATAAGCCTCCATCAGAGGCATGATTTATTTCATTGCTATGAGTTTCAAGCATTGCAGAATTAGTTAATGATCTAGCTGTGACATGCTTTCAGTAAGAAAATAACATGGAATCTCTTTTTTACTTAAAAATATTTAATTTGGTTTCTTCACGCAGTTTTAATTTCAAGAGGCCTAAGCCTTATTCTACGATGCCTCCTCTTGTTCATTTTCTTCTTGTGAATTAAATTGCAGATGTAAAACTTAGAAAATTTTTTGAATTTTTATTCATTTTCTTCTTGTGAATTAAATTACAAATCTAAAACTTAGAAATTTTTTTTGAATTTTATTTTTTTTACATTATTTGGTTTGCCTTTTAGCAGTTAATTACAGCTGATTAGCCTAAAATAAGTGCTATCTACTGCCTTCACCAAAATTTAGATAGACTCTAATAAAGCCACAAATTATTTAGCCTGACAATTTTAAAATATTTTCCCAGTGATTTTACTTTTATTATATATGACAGGCTCTACAGTGTGTTAAAGTATTATTTTTTAGGAGAAACTTTTAATGAAACCTTCGCTTGTTTTTCTTTCTTGTTAATTTGAGAATACCTGATATATTTTCATTTAGAAAAATCTCTGGTTTAAGAAACCTAAAATGTTTACTTAATTTTATTATGATTTATGCATCCATCTTATGGGTTCCTAGCTAGCAAGATGCTAATTCTTTAAATGGTCAGACATTTACTATTTTCTGGCCCTTAACTACCATAAGCAATCATATTTGATGCCCCTTAATTAGGGCACCTTTTTTTCTTTCCAGGTTCTTTTTCCACCTCAGCAATCGAGACAATACATTTGCTTACCATGCTGCTCTCCTAAGTGTTCTTTTGCATGTAAATTAATCTTGATTCAGTTTACACTGTCATGCTGAGTGGTACAAATTGCCTATAACAATAAAACAGCATGAGTTAAAAATAAAGGGGGGTGGGAAGGCAGATTGAATGTGTGCCTTACTTGATAGGATGTTACTTTGCTTTATGCCAATACATTAGCTGACGATAATGAATCTTCTGTTCTGAAAAGCATGGTTTAGTTGATTTTTTTAATTTTACTTCAATGGAGCAGTACCTTGTCTTTTATAGAACAAGTTAGACAAACCATTAATGACAAGAGTGTTAAGGTTAAATATGAAGCAATGCATTCACTTCTCTGAGTGCTATCCATCTTTCCATTTACAGGAGCTTGACAAAAGTACTGGCTTTGTACAACATTTCCTTTAATTACATGCTGCGGGAAACAGGCTTTTAACATAAACATAGTTGCATTCATTTATTCAGCAGTTGCTCTTCAATAGAGCTTAATGGAGAAGGTTTAAATCCTAAATGAGTACACACATCTCTCAGCAGTGTTATGTCAGCCACTGTGCTTTACTTAAAAGCAGTGTTTGACTGTTTGTATAGTTTTTAAAGCTTTTGCTTAATATTGAAGTTAAACGGTCTAAGACAGAACATAGTGTTCCCAGAGTTTGAAAGTGGTTAGTAAAAAATGCTTATTGTTAGAAGCTAGATAGTTTTATTTTCTAACTGACGGCAAAAGTCTTTTCACAGTGTTAGGCTTTAGTGTTTTCATACTGTTAATCATAGGGATTCTTTTAAATTTTAGGTTTCATTTGCAATAAATAACTAAAAATTAGATATATATGCCTGAAGGTGCAGGGTCTTTTGAAAACATGAAATCAGATTTTTACTATTTTCATCAATTTTGTAAACTACTGTGCACATATCAAATATCTCAAAGTTACTGGTTTTAATAGATGCCATTAGATGTCTATGACTTATATCACAGATCCAAATAGATGGCATTTGTTGTAATTAATGTGTTTTTTAACCTGGGTACTAAATTTCAATATTTGTTCGAAGTGTTTGGTACGTTGCTGAATTTGTTCACTGAACATTTTTACCGGAGATCTGAATATTAATGGCATGTCTTGCATTGACTCTGTATGGTTTTTTTCATGCTTTTGCTTAACTTAATTTCTTTCCTAAATATTATTTGAAACGTCCCTGGGATTTAAGAGTTTTGATTCTCATTTTTTCCTTCATTTTCAAATTTTTGCTTCAGAAATTTCCATCTGTGTTTTTGTCAGCAACTATAGTTTCATTCACTAGGCAAGTACTTTTATCTCTAAGTATAGCCTGAATACTTGTACATTTTCAGTGACTTCCAGTCACTGTTGAGATAACTTGGATCTGTCATACTGAGGCCATTTATCAGGTATTGTTGCTAGTTATACTGGAATTACTTTGATGTGTTCTCATGCAACATTTGGCAATGAGAGATCTTTGAATGAATAGAAAAAAATAGCAATAGTAATAAATACATTTATATATTATTAAGAAGTAAAAGCTTACTAGTTTGCATAAACCCCAGATTGAGTATATTTTAAAGAGACTGAAATTAATATTTCATATTTGTGATTCTAAGTTTTTATCCTATCATACTTAGATTTATTGAGTGATTTTTAACTGCATTTTTACACATTTTCCTATACAATGAGGATTTTTAAAAAATCTTTGAAACAATTGCATATTGTTTTAGTTTTATAATTATCTTGTAAATTGCATCCTAAAGTGGTGTTTCTTTTGTTGAAAAAAGTTAAAATTTTGGCCATGAGCTTAAAATTATGTAAATGTAATTTTCAAAAAGATATTAGTAAAAGGGAGCCTTCTTTTGCTTTTACAGGAATGCTAACAGGAATGAATGAAACTTCTGCTGTAATCATTGCTGCACCACAGAATTTCACTCCCTCTGTGATCTTTCAGAAGGTTGTTAATATAGCCAATGTAGGTGCAGTCCCTTCGGGCCAGGATAATATACACAGGTGGGTTCACTAACACACAGTGTGGAGGTGGAGATGACTTGAGTATGTATAAATATCTAATTTTAAATTCATTGTTTTCTTTGGAAATAATAACCCCTAAACATGTGTCACACACACACACACACACACACACACACACACACACTCCCTTTTTTTTCCTGATGGTATAGTTGTTTATTGCTTTGCATTAAGGCTGTCTTTTCCCTCTCAGAGCATCCTTGTCATACTGGTATGGTCTTTCCTGGAAGATATACAGAGCATATTCACATTTTATAATACCTTGGTAATTTATAAAATTACCCTTTATGAAATGGTTGAGAGTTTATCTTATTTCACCAGATTCAGTAGATGTCCAGGAAGAACTATTCTATAAAGCAATATAGTTGGACTTTTTTAATTGAAAGAGAGGAAGTTTGGGTACTACATACAGATTTCCTTTTTATAGCCATCCCCTAAGACTGCTTGCAGTAAATAAAGTGCTGCTAGATGACCAACATGGGGGTAAATACAGCTTCTGTTTCTTAGACTAGTAATATTTTCCATCACCAGGCATCTGAAATATGAGATCCAAGTCATTTGTCCTGAAAGGCAGCAGAAAATGTGATTAATGTTTGCCCTCTTGTATTTTTATGAATGCCCATGGCTTTAAATGAATGTAAAGATAAAAATAATTATCTCTTACCCATTTGGTGATTGCATAGTCCTGTGTGAGCTTAAGGGAATTTGTTGCAAAGCATCTCATGGCAGACATACTTCTGCCATTAAAAATATCTACGCCCTGTATATTTAGTGTGCCATTTCTTATATAATTATGAATCATGGAAAACAAATTTAGCATCAAAGGGAAGGCCCGCAGACCTTAAAAACCATTTTTTTTAGTTAGCACAGGAGTAAGAGAGGCCCCATATGAAAAATGCTACAGGTGATTTGGGTTTTAGACCTAACTCTGCCACTAATTGTCTTGGTCATCTTGGGAAAGTTGTAACTTCTTACGCGTTTTACATTCCTCATGTGTTTGGAAATGGGTGGCAGGAAAAAAAAGTGGGGGAGGACTGAAATGAAATTCTGTGATAGCTATGAAAGAACATTAGATTTGACTTCAGAAGAGCTGATCTGCCATTACTGTATTCATAGTTGCCTGACTTCACTGAACTGATCACAGCAGAATAAAAACTGCATGTACTAGTTTAAAAATAGATTTATCTTGTACTGTTTTTTTAAACGAACATAGGGTTCTTAAGTTGCTCAAGAGGTCTTGTGCTTTCATTTCTTAATTTATGACAAGCTCTATCTCACGTAGGGTGGTGATAAAATAAGAAAATGGATGTAAGGCCATGATACAGACCATCACAAAAATACAACTTATTTATCAGTTAATGTTGTTCAATGGGGAAAAGAGTAAACAAAAGCCTTTTCAGTGAAAATAAATATTTTGATTTTGAGTTTTCCTGTTTTAATTTTATTCTGCTTTAAATACTTCTTTCCACTTTCCTAGGTAATATTCTCTAACAGAAACTGTTTTGTTTTATTTATGGGTCCTTGGAATTATTGAATTTACTAAAACACCTAAATGCCGTATTATCAACTATAACTTCTTCAGTATGAAATTTTACCTGAAACACCTAGTATCCAGCAATACTGCAGTCTTGTTTTAATATGTTCTTTTGTAATGTACAAAAAGATATAGAGTAGCCACTGTTTATGTTGGAACATCTAGTTTAGTTTTGTTTTATGTATAAGTTGTTTTGGGTTGTTTGTTTGTTTGTTTTTAACTTTTCTGAAAGCAATGGCAGCTGTCTAGATTTTTGTTTCTTAGAAGAAAAAATGTCAAGGCTGGGCAAGGTGGCTTACATCTGTCATCCCACTACTTTGGGAGGCCAAGGTGGGCAGATCTCTTGAGCCCAGGAGTTCAAGACCAGCCTGGGCAACATAGGGAGACCCTGTCTCTACAAAAAATATAAAATTTAGCCCGGCATGGTGGCACATGCCTGTGGTCCCAGTTACTTGGGAAGTTGAGGTGGGAGGGTCACCTGAGCCCATGGAGGTCAAGGCTGTAGTGAGCTGTGATCACACTATTGCACTCCAGCCTGGGTGACAGAGCGAGACCCTGTCTCAAAAAAAGAGAAAAGAAAGAAGAAGAAAAGTGAAGTTACAAAGCCACATAAAATGAAAGCTATCTTCCTATTGGGAGATAGACTTAAAGGGACCCTTAGCACAGTTGTATAATTATTATTAAAGATAGTTTGCCAGTAACTTGTCTTGCTGGTTTGGAACGTAGTACCTGTAATACCTGCTCAAATGATTTAAATTAAAATTACAGTCAATTCTCAATTGTCCATGCTAATGCAGAGGAGACACACAACTAAGAACCATTTATATTTGACTTTGGAATGCAGAGATTGAACCCAAACTTAATGTTCGTGTTCCTCATACTCATCCACAGTGTCTTGAGGCTTTTCTGTTCTAGCCCCATCATCAGTGGCCTGGTGTTGGGCTCTGTAACCTGGGGGAGGGCCCAAGTTACGACAGAGTCAAAAGTCAGTAAAATACCTGTAAATACTTAAGAATAGGCTGTACTGTCTTAACTTGCTTCTCAAGTCCCAACATACTGAATTGAAAAATATTTCATATTTGCTTTTATAGCTAAAGTATGGCTGTAATAATGTTCTAAAGTTTAGAAAGCTTCCAGGTAACAAACATCTAAAGTTATTTGTATTTTTTATACAGAAACTGACATAAATGATTATCCTGTGTGTGTAACACTTTTTCTCATTCTTTTTGCTAATAGCAATTAAAACAAAAATAAACAATTGTTAATAAAACTGTACTTTTGTACAGTTTTTTTTTTTGCTTTCCTTAATTTCATTTAAAATGAAATAGGAATTAGTGTTTACATTATAATAATCTAAATTAACTGTTTACCACTTTATTGAAATAAATGTTTTTAACTAAAGTGTTCCATATTATATTACCCTGTGGAATTAATATGTTTCTATATCTAAGTTTATATATTATTTAATTGCTAATGATAAAATTGAAATCCCTATGAGATTTTGAATGATTCCCTGATTCTTTTGTGATAGTTATGTTTTTGAGTTTATGAAGAGTAGGACCAAAGCCACTCTAATATTTATTAATGGTAATCAGTTTAGGATTATTTTTTTTTACACCAAGTATGAAAAGCATTTTTACTACTAGTATTTTAAGAGATTAAAATTTCCAGTATGTTAAGTTACTCTTGGCTGGTTTATGTTCTATTTAATTTTTCAGGATCTTTTCTTTCTGAGAGGACTTTTAATAAGAATTAGTGTACTCATTCTAACCCTTTAATGAATAGAGTTTCCATTGCCTAATTTTGGAATACTTTATTTCTACTACTCTTCAAATTTTATACATTTTTACATTAAATGCCAGGTAAAGAAATACTTAGTATAAGAATTATCTAAGGAAAAGTGAACCTTTTTATTAATGTGTAGAAGTATGTAATGGTATAAAGTACAAATTTTAATTGAAGACTTAATAGAAAATGATTCCAAACACAGCAACAGAAAATGGCCCTCATTAAGAAAAAGCCAATTAAATGAGCACAGGTTTTATGAAATTCACTTCAGAAACCAGAAACATTTTTTATTTCATTAACACTTTTAAAGATCAATTGAGAAAGCAGATCTATGATTAGATTATATGATTTTTAGTTGTAATTTTCTAAATGAGTGAGAGGATCAGAGCCAAAAGTATACTATTGAGAGACTCAACTTCATCTTCATTTCTGTTGTACTTACTTGAAAAACTTGCTCTTTGAGAACAAAATCATCTTATTGAGATATACAGAGTGGCTGGACATGGTGGCTCACGCCCATAATCCCAGCACTTTGGGAGGCCAAGGCAGGCAGATCACTTGAGGTCAGGAGTTCAAGACCAGCCTGCCAACATGGTGAAACCCTGTCTCTACTAAAAATACAAAAAAAATTAGCCAGGCGTGGTGGCAGGCACCTGTAATCCCAGCTACTCGGGAGACTGAGACAGGGGAATTGCTTGAACCCAGGAGGTGGAGGTTGCAGTGAGCCAAGGTGGCACCACTGCACTCCATCCTGGGCGACTCCACCTCAAAAAAAAAAAAAAAAAGAGAGAGAGATACAGAATTATGGTCATTGTGTCAATCTGCTGTTTTCCAAATTACTGTTAATGCATGATAAGGAGTATTACAAAAATGAGAATTTATGTCATCATCAAAAAGCATTTATTAAATATATAGCTGAATATCTTCATTTCCTGTGTAAGATATTCAAATTTATTTTAATGAGATATACGATACATGGTGAAGGTCTTAATGCATATTACTTAAGACAATAGTGGTAAACGAATACATAAATAAAGTGTATCCCAAGGGCAAAATGGACAGTATTAAACCAGTAGATGAATAGACTGCAAGACCTCATGTGTTCGAAGGTAGGAGATTAGAGGCGTTAGTTGTGGGGATCCCGGTTCATTCAGGGCCAGGAAAACTTTCTTGTGATTCTCTGTGAAATATCCAGAAAGGGTTTAGGAAGGAGGTTTGTGTTCAGGGTCGTGGAAACTGAGGTGCCTTGCTTTTATTACATTGCATGTCCTCTGATAACAGCACTAAGGAGTAAGTGCAGTGGCCAAAAAGCAGAAAATGAAAAACCTGTCGCTCCGAAATCGCTAAGGTTTTTCTGTACCAAAAAATCATGTGAGTTTGTGTAAAACTCAGATTTCTGGAACCCACCCCAAAACCCAGCTTCAGTAAATCTGAGACAGAGCCCAGGAATCTCTATATTAGGCAGCACTCCAAGTGGTTAGAAGGCAAATGTTCCAAAGTCCACAGTTTGAGGCTGCCCTGAATTATCAAGCTGTATTGCCACATGACACATTTCAAAATACTTTTCCCTATGTTTATATGTTTTCTTTTTTCCCGATTAGTCAGTAAGGGATGCCAGTAGATGAGATGTTTGGTTTAATTTTTCTTACACATATCCCAGAGTGCTCCAGCAAGATAGTGTATTGTCCATTCCGGGAGTACATTAGAGCAGTGTCTATAAAACAGTTTTAGACCATAACTGTGTATGTCTCCGCCATCTCACATTTTCACCCGCAGTCAGAAATCCTCATGTTTGTATACAATAATATTGTTGAAAAGGTTGTCACACTTACCTACTCATTTTGTCCTTTCATGAACCACAAATTAACCCTCTGAGGAGAAAATGTGATATTTGATTGAAGACAGAATGCCCTGTCTCTGCCATGATTCTATTTTAATTCTTAGCTTATTATTCAGTAAGATTCTGGAGCAACTTTCATTATTAACTTGTATTCACTACTGATATTCCTTCCCCACTTCCTCATCCCCCGTCCCATATATCTTAATTAGCAATTTGGATTTTGTTTATCCTGTCACTTTTTAAATTTGCAAGCTTTTACCGTATGCAACTTGTGGATAATTACAATCTTAGTCGAATAAATGTTGTTTTACTATTGTCACTAGGTCCTTAACTATTAGGAAAGTCTGGTGCTGTGAGTGGAACAGTGTATCCATTGGCAACCAGGCAGTCAACTTTTTAATTTATCAACACACATAAAGACAGTTTATTTCAGGTTTAAAACAAAAGTCTTATTATTTAATTCAAGTACAGGTAAAGAACAACTTGTTTCATTTCTGGTTTTTTTTTTTCTTTTAAGATAGGGTCTCACTCTGTTGCCCAGGCTGGAGTGCAGTGACACAGTTATAGCTCACTGCAACCTTGAACTGGGCTCAGGCAATCCTGCCTCAGCCTCTTGAGTAGTTATTACTACAAGTGCCTGCCACCATGCTCAGCTAATTTTTTTTTTTTTTTTTTTTTTTTTTTTGTAGAGACAGGGTGTCCCTATGTTGCCCAGGCTGGTCTTGAACTCCTGGGCTCAAGCAATCCTCCCACTGTGGTTTCCCAAAGTGTTGGGATTACAGGCATGCACCACCACGCCTGGCCAACTTGTTTCATTTCTAGGCCTTAAACTCACCCAGTTAATCACTGTTATTACATACCTGTTTAAAGGTTGTTAATAGGGGAAATACTGGTACACATTAGTTTTGGTATCTTAAAAAGATCTATAATGTGTAACTCCTTCACTTAGTATTTTTTTGGAGACCTTTGTGACAGATTTTGCTAGTGCTAGGGTTGCAAACACAAATGGCCAAGATACTTTTTGATGGGGTCTCTAATATTTCCCTTTCTCCATTCTTAGGTTTATTAACTTTTGAGTTACTGTTTTTGTTTATTAGTTGTTTTCTTCTCTCGTGCTAACTATATGGAATTTAAATTCTGGGTAATTTTGGAGAATTTATAATTCTCCAGTGAATTTTTGCTTTTCAAAGAACATTGGATGCCTTGTTGCCCTAATTTTATAAGTCCTGATACTACTGTCAGCCTTCTTCATTGTATAAACAGAAACATTGTATAAACAGTTTTAAGTATAAAACTATCAGGCTTAGGTCTTTTCTACCATATGACAAATTTTGAGTCTCAAACAGGACTGAAGATTTGTGGAACCTCTTAATCATCCAAACAGTTCTTTCTCAGGTTGGTGGCTGTCCACTAGAGGACAGCACTGCTTTTTATCTGACTGCTTTGAACTCTGCAGGCCCTGAGCATCATTTCATTGACAAACAAATGAGGACCTCAGTTAATTTTCACACAAAAAGCATATTTGGATATTTCGGAAGTAACCAAACTGCACAGCTGAATTTTACTTTAAAACATTCTCTAAGTTCTATTTAAGTTCACCATTTAATGTCCTCTAATGCAACCATTTTACTAATAGGAATCTATAACTGTTTCATGTAAAACTGAAAGAAAGGTATTCTTGATGGTTTTCCTTCTGGGTTGACAATTTTGTAAGGAATCAAAGAGAATGGGGTAAGAATGTATTTGTTTTACTATTAGTTTTCTCTTATTAACCCCATCTCACCACACCCCAACCAGACAAACCAGAAATGCTCTGAAATAACTGGGATGTTTTATGTCTTCTTTAGGCAAGGGCACTTAGATTTTTTAGCTTTCCTGTATGAAGAAAGAGAATGCATCATTGGCCTGATAGTGTGGGGAATAATTTTTTATACCATCTCTGAAGATTAGAGTAGAAACTAGAGTCCTAAATTATAGTGGTTGTTTATTTTTTATTTTAACTTTTCTCATTTGAACGTTAGAGGAAAAGACTACAATATTGTTAGGTGATTTTTTAAATAATTGGGAAAAATACATTGCTTTGTGTAAATTCTCTAAACCTAAATCACGTGTAAATGCTTTTTTTGGTCCCTCACTATTAATTCAATAGTGTAATGGTTTAACTTTAAAATGCAATTTTATAGTCAACAAAATAGAATTTTTTACAACTTACAAATTCTCTGCCTGTTTAAAATGTTCTACTATATTAACTCAAGGTAATAAAGATTTATAATTTTAAATCCTTTGGCAGATAGCGCTCCAAATCACTATTCTTTGGTATTGATGTTTAGGAGGCTTATTCAAACCAGTATTTCTTACATGTAATGATTGTGCGACTTCATTACACATTTGTCAACTTTGGACTAATTATTTTTATACAGCTAGGGCAGGGCACTGCATCTTGTGATCGTCTTTCTTACTAATAGGATTCTGTCTGCTTCAGCAGGCAGTAATTGAAGGCTTCATGTACAGAGTTAAAAAAAAAAAGTTTTAGCCTGAGTGGGTCATTGTCACAGCTTCTGGTAACCAGTAGAACAGAAAGCACAAGAAAATTGAACTCAGAATAGAAATAGAAAAATCAGAAACCAGGAAGACTATCCAAGAGAAGAAAAAGCATGTCTTAGAGCTGTTGCATTAAGTATAGCAAATCTGATTCTGTGTAAAAAATGTTATGTTTGTGACTACCCTGGAGACTGATGCAGCCTCTCAGATAAATATTTTTAAATTCATTTTGTACTGTTAATTTTAATTGTTAGAACAATTGAGTTATAGGATTTCTTCTCCTTCTAACAAAGAACATTTATGATTTATAGCCAGTTTGTCACAAATCTTAAAAAGTATAGTTTAAGTACATGGGGAATAAATCTGTGTATTATAGATAATAGATTTTTTTTCAAATTTGTTGTTGCTATTTGGTCTGTTTTTATAATTCCGACTATAGTTAAGACAAAATAACTTTTTAAGAAGAGTGAAACATTTTTTTAATTTAGCTTTGACAACCAGCTTATTCTGTCTTTTTTGTAAATCTTAAGAATTCTTTCTTATAGGCTTCAAAGATTAAATATCAATTGCTGGAGATAATAGACAAGGAGACATTTAATAAGATGAAATACAGATATAGCCAAACAGTTTTACCTTCTCAGTTGGTGATTACAAACAGCAAGTGGTTGGTGGTATAATCAAATGAAAAATATCTAGGTGGTATCCTTTTAATAACATGGAGCCCGTCATACATAGGCAATACATCTTTAACTGTCATCCCACTTATTTGTTCTCATTTGTGGTGTTACTGCTTTTCGAGGTTGATTGGTCTCCCTGTAGTCCCTCCCTGTGTTACAGCTCCATTCAAAAAGGCTTTGTATTTTTCACTGCTGGTGTCTCTTTAGGGAGAGGAGAGTAGGGGATATTTAAAATGTTTTAAATATTTAAAGGCAGAAATTTAAAATATGATGAAGAATCAAGTCAGCATGCTTTGAGTAACACATTACTGTAAAGTCAAGTAAACAATTTGTGAAGAGAGGACTCTTCCTTCTTAATGTTTTTGGCGCAATAATTGTGTGCATATTAGGTAAATAGGAAAAACTTTATTGACTGATAAAAACAAATTATTAAGAGTGTATTTTTGTATGTATGAAGAGAATTTGGGTGACCTGGAATCAGAACGCTTAGGTTCAAATTTCTGCTCAACCAGAAATTTGGTGTGTGGCCCTGAGGAAGTCCTTCAGCTTCTGTGGGCCTCATTTCCCTCATCTATAAAGTGAGCTGCCTCATAGGGTTAAATGAAATAATTCCAGTGAAGCGCTTAGAACCCACTGCCAGAACACAGTGCTTAACAAATGATAGCTGCTGCCATCATTATAGTGATCAAAAATTTCTCATGCCTTTTGAAAAAATTTTGTCACAGTGTGATCTTAGTTCAAGGCCAAATACAGGGGTTCTGATGCCAGCCATTAGGTTTAGTATGTAAATATCTGACCCACCCTGACTTTATAATCAATGTTTCTGACATCCCAAAGCTAGCTAGCTATTACTTATTAATTAGTACTCTTTCCATAACTATTTTTTGCATGTTTGTTAAAGTATAGCCTGTGCAGGAGTTAAATGATGAATAAATCTGGGGTGGTGGTTTTTGCCTTCCGAGGGCCAAAACAAACCAATTTTGATCATGCTGTGTTCCAATTAAATATATCCTTTCTGAACTGTGAAATGAGAATGTCAGAACATCTGATCTTCTAGTCTTCTGCTTTAAAACATTGCTTCCACCAGTTGTGCCCACTAGAACATAGAGACCTAGTTAATAAAGGCAGTAGCTTTTACACCAGCTAGCAGATTCTGTTGCTAGGATGATTTGCTTAGCGTGTTTCCACTGCAGTGTAAGCAAATGCCTCTTTTCTTTCATACCCCTATTCTGTATAGTACTGAGAATTTTGTGGCAATAGGATTTCAAAAACATGTCCAAGATACTAATTCTAATCTCTGTCAACACACTGACACCAAAATTGACATTTGTCTCTGCCAACTTTATATTAATTGTAGCATTAACTCTAAGTTTTTTAATAGAAAAGAGATAAAATGTGCCTTGGGGCTGTGCAACCCTGAAATTCAAACAACAGTGCTTTTGTGTTCCTATTCAGGCATAATCTCCTTCTCTATGGTCCCAAGGCACAAGTGTTAAGTAAATAAAGGGACTAATAAGACTATTGTTTACATAATTATAACCCTGTCAGAAATAGGGACCTCTGTTGAAATATTTGTTGAGTGAATCACACATGTGATGACCAAATGTGTGGGAAAAGTTGCATAAATGAATGGGGAAATAGAGCCACCTCATATCCTTTGGTGACTTGGTTTAACAGGAATATAGAAACAGCATTCTGCTATGAAGCAGAAGAGCCTGAAAAATGTAGACAAAAGAAATGCATAAACCTGTGAGGAGCCTTAGAAAAGAGAGATTATTTTGGGGCTGGTGATCTTTATGTTCTCTCAAAGATGAAATTGAGGTACCTAGTTCATAATCTCCCATGTGTACATCTGAAAAGCAGATGGATGTGTGTGTTAAGAGGTTTATAAAAACCTCTTTAAAAACATTGGTACGATTTATATTCCTAAACTGGTTACTTACAATTGCTTCTCTCAGTAGGAACACTGCTCTGTCAGATTCCTTGGAAGTTTTCAGCATGCTTGTAGAGTTCACAAATAAATGACTAGGAAGATTTTCTAACATATTTTATTGATAACCCATTAGCTCACATTTTAAAACACAACTTAAAGTGTTTATAATATTTGAAATTTAGAATTCGCATATCTGTTTTGGTTTTGATACATTATTCTAATTATTGTTGGAAAACCTAGTTCTCGATTTTATTTGTCCAAAAATGGCTTGTTTGGTTTCAAAAAAATTAATATGTTATGAGATCTTGATGTTATTTTTTTTTAAACCCAAAAAAGAAATTACTTTTCATTTAAAGAGAATCTGCTTCCTGCTTAAGTGGCTAATATTTTAATTAAGTCGGGAGTGAAGTTTTTCTGAGTGTCTCCTGATAAACTCCCTCTTTTATGTTGATGGTAATTAAACAGATCCCTGTGGACACCGTGGGCTCTGTGCAAGGCCCATGCTAATTGTCAGACATGAGACACTGACCAGTTGGTTTGCACTTGAATAGCCCACAGCGTGCTGTTAGCGCGGCAGTTTTATTTTTATGTATTGTGAGCTGTTGTCAGGGCTAACTGGGTGCCATTGTGGCTGAAGATGTTGCGCAAATTGAGGCAGATGGCTCAGATTCAGACACGTGTCATATAGAAAGGGGCAAGGGGATTGGCCCTGCAAAGTGGGGTCACAGCAGGTCACAGACCCGCTCTACACTTGTTAGTGTTTTCAAAAGCTCATGTGCAGCAACTTTGTTTTTCTCCAGTCATCCCTGCAATCAAACCCCCTCCCCCAAAAAGTGTGTGGAACATGCTCCATGTGGAAAATGGAGGCTTGGGAGGTTCCTGTTCTCTTCCTTCACAACCCTGAGGCTCAACTGTGCATGCAGAATGAATTAGCAGGATTGACAGAAGTTCCTTGTGCCTGCAACGGCTTTTCAGTCAATTGCAGTGCTTAAAAGGCTAGTTTTGCTTTTAATTCCATGTAATCAGTAGGTTCTTCATGTCTTGGAATTTAGAAGTAGAGCATGAGACCTCAAGTTTCCTCTATTACACTCTAAAGCAAAAAGAAAAATCTAATGTTCTAAACATTTAAAAACAAAGAAAAAGGGAAGCATGAGGTTGCACTTAGCTGTGACGTGATTTTGTTTCATATCATTAACATTAGAGATTTAATTTGAATATTTTTACATGAGTGAATTCAGTGGAACTTAGTAAGAATTTTATAATGTACATAAAATTATCTAACTTATTACATAATCATTTTCAGATGTGAGGAGTTAAATTTTGAAGCTCTTTGAGAAAGGTACCTTTTCTTAACATGTTTTAAAAATAAAAATACAATGGCTTATTTAAAATGGCTCTATGCATGGTGAAATGTTAAATACCAAGTGGATGAATGATTCTCAAATATATTGTAATGGAGAATTATTCACTTGCATCTATTGTTTAAACTAATAAGTAAAATAGACTTCCTTTTTCTGTTCTGTTTTAAATGTGCACTAAAATTACCTGCTTGTGGTTAGCATGGGCTGGACAGTTTATTGATTTTTCAGAAGAATGCTTGGCTTTGGGTTTTTGGCAGTAGGGAGCCTGCAGCAAATTATTTCATTTGACATAAAAGAGTTATTTTAATCCTGTTTGAATGTATGCTATCTCCTTTTCCCTCCCCATCTCATGATAAAAGGTCTCTTTTTTTTCTTCCAGGTTTGCAGCTAAAACTGTGCACAGTGGGTCATTGATGCTAGTCACAGTGGAACTGAAGGAAGGCTCTACAGCCCAGCTTATCATAAACACTGAGAAAACTGTGATTGGTTCTGTTCTGCTGCGGGAACTGAAGCCTGTCCTGTCTCAGGGGTAACCTGCTTACATCTGGACTTCAGAATCTGGCACACAACAAAAGTGCCTGGCATCCACTACTGCTGCCTTTCATTTATAATAATGGCCCTTCCATCTGGCAGTGG
Source organism: Colobus angolensis palliatus (assembly GCF_000951035.1). NCBI lineage: Eukaryota > Metazoa > Chordata > Mammalia > Primates > Cercopithecidae > Colobus > Colobus angolensis. The sequence goes on from NW_012118376.1 coordinate 1,774,985, forward strand.
GGGAAGAATACACTCTTGACATTCTTGTCTCCTGCTTTAGAATGCTAGTGTGTATCTATCATGTATGCAATACTTTCCCCCTTTTCGCTTTGCTAACCAAAGAGCATATATTTTACTGTCAGTTATCTCAACTCTTGAATCCATGTGGCGTTTTCTCTGTCCTGCTGCTGCTTTTGGCCTCCTCGTCTTCTTTCTCTTTTTCGACAATGGTAGACATGAGGAGATATTTAAAGTTCATTGGAAATCATCTTCCCTTCAGCAGTAAGCAAAAATTAGCAATGAAATAGTCTAAATGGCCTCTCAGCTTGGTATGTGAAAATGAGATCACATACTTTTTAAATCCAAATACAAAAAAACATGGTCTCTGCAAGATTTTGTTCTTTGAATTTCTTGATATTGTAATTGATTACTGATAACTGTCGTCATGAAGTGATCTCTCAATAATAAGATAAATAAACTAGCATATGAATCCTATTTGTCTTTGCATTTTTATTGAGAAAAACTATTAATAATCCCGAAGTTCATGTGCTAAAGTTTTCTTATTTTAAAGTGAGTATTTTGAGTGTTACATTATGCAGAGAAGCAATGTGGTTTAGTTAGTAAAAGAAAAACCACTTCCAAACCAAATAAATTTTCTACTTATAGCATAGTTTACGCTAAGGGAAAAAAAAATTGGTGTACTTAATAACATAAACAAAAATCTTCATGTTGCAAAATAAACATCTCTTTCTAGGTAGTTTTGATCTATTAGTAGTAGGTATCTGATTACGTGGCCTGCTGAATAAATTCTTTGAATATCATTTTTCCTTATGCCCAACTTTGGAAACTAGCATAAACTTACAGAAATTTTTAAAACTAGTTATATGATCGACATATTAGCATCTTTCCCTAGAGTATTTATTTTATTTGCTAACTTAAGTTACTGTTTTTAAGGTTGTTCTATAATCACAGAACTTTTCTAATACTTTTGTACCTTTTTAAAACCAGTTGAAATTTTACTTCCTTTTTGATGCAAGGTAATGGACTTTCAGGTAGTATAAGCTACTCATTTTGTATAGAGCCACATACATAATTATTTTTAAAAAGTAAAAAGGAAGTGACTATACATTGCTTGAAGCATTAAAAGAAAAGAATGGTGTTTTCTTGGCACATACATATTGAGAAGAACAAAACAGACTAGAAAAATTATTTAAATTTTCAATCTGGTGAGATGACAAGAGTAAACAAAATTGTTAAATTTTCCTGCTCCAGAAATAGAGCCCTGAATCTCCGGGAAGAGAATGTACAGAAGTGCAATGTACACAAGCCACATGGACATTCTGTACCAATTTTGTACCATGTGTACATTCTCTCCTGTTGTAATGTACAGAAGCCACGCGTTCCACTTCCCTCTGGAGCCTGGGCGCTGTGGTAACACACCCAAATGCCCGTCAGCAATCGCAGGTCGTTGGCATTTCCATATTAGACGTATTACTCAGAGCTTCATAACTTTGAATTTTAAGTCAATAACTTTTTGAAATGTTAGACAGAATTTGACAGGTTTAATACCTGTTTTCTGAAGAAAAAAAAAAATTATCCATGCTGTCTTCAGGCAGAGGGAAAGTGTATGTTGTGATTGAGAAGTCTTATTTTTCCTTAAATCAGGGCACTCATCTTTAAAATATAGGTCACACATTTGTATTTTTTTAAACTAAGGAAATTTCATTAGGACTTTACTTTTGGCTAAGTTATTTTTGGCTGCTAACTTTTGAAATTATGCTAAATCAATAATATAATGTAGTGTGAACCAGCAAACGGTATGTATCGATGGTAATGTGCACTACCAGCTGAAACCATTTTAACACTAGTAGCTTAATATCATTAAAATATTTTTCACGTAAAACAGAAAAATGACCAAAGCCCCAAGTTAAAGGTTTGGGGTTTTTTTCTTTTGTGGTGTGGTGACTCAGAGTTCCTTGCCTCCTATTTCCTTTAACTTTATCATAATCCATGATTATCTTTAAATTGTTCCATTGAGTCGAGTTAGTCAATGTTGAATTCTTAATTCTAGCTATATTTTTTCATTTTAATGTTCACTTAATGGGACATTTTATGTACACCAATCTTGAAGAATGGCTCTCATAGTATATTTCAGACTAAGCCTCATTTTTGATATCACAATACATTTGCTTTATTTATTATAAGAAGAGTTTTTTATTCCAAAGAGACTGTAACAATGCATTTCTCAAAATACTGTATACTTGTCCTTCTCGATAACTATTTGCAACATATGAATAACTTTATAATAGCTTACAAAAAGTTTGCCCTTATAACCTGTATTCCTGTTGTTAAGAATTTAGATGTTAGACAAGATAAGAATCCAGAATGACAGAAGATTTCAAAAACGGAAAAGTTGGAGCAGCTAAAGGAAAACCTAAGATCTTTCCCCTGACTGGTTTCCTCTCTATAGTCTCTCTGACCTTCTAGGGAACTTTGTTTAAAGGGAGAAAGAAATCCTCTTTTCACAAAATGAGAGGGAAAAAAAGAGCACTATGTCTGCCTGGTGAGGTGGCTCATTCCTAGAATCCCAGCACTTTAGGAGGCCAACGTGGGAGGATCATTTGAGGACAGGAGTTCAAGACCAGCCTGCACAACAGAGCAAGCCCCTATCTCTAAAGTAATTTAAAATCTAGCCAGGTGTAGTGGTGCATGCTTGTACTCCCAGCTGCTGAGGAGGCTGAGGCAGGAGGATAGCTTGAGCCCAGGAGTTGGAGGCTACAGTAAGCCGTGATCATGCCCCTGTACTCCAGCCTGGGTGACAAAGTGAGACCCTATCTCAAAACAAACAAACGCTTGAGCCCAGGAGTTGGAGGCTACAGTAAGCCGTGATCATGCCCCTGTACTCCAGCCTGGGTGACAAAGTGAGACCCTATCTCAAAACAAACAAACAAAAAACAGAGCCTTACTATTCCATTTTTGCTGAAAGACTGTATCTGCTGTGAATGTGGAGAACTACAGTAAACCTCATCAGGGCTGTGGTAAAATATAGGTTATGCTCTGTACTTACTCAGGAAACCTACAATCTAATTGGCAATAAACAAAGAAATGGCCATGTGGACCTCCCTAAGTTAGTGAGCCCTGGTTTGCAAATAAATGTTGCTTCCATCCTAATACAGGCTTGCCTCCGCCCCACCCGCACTTCCCTCAGGTGCCAAGTCCTGTAGCGTGGCAGTCCCAGAGGCCTGCAGGCCCCGCCTTTTCACCTCCACGGCCTCCTTACACAGGTGACCACACTGGACTGGCCGGCCACGGGGGACACCCTTTTGTTCTTCCATCAGTTGGGGTCGATTAACTGAAGACAATGACTTCTCCACTGTGCTTGTTTATCTTCTTAAGTCCTCTTCCCCGCCGGCCCCTGTCTGCCTGCCTTCTAGCCTCAGGAAACACTTCCCTGATCAATTCACTCTCTTCTATCCTGCTTTGGTAACATGACTTTGTTTTTTCCCTACCACTTTTCAGCTGTGTTGTGGAGTAAGCAGAATTTTATGATCTGTCCTGGGAAGCTAACCACTATGTGATACTGTTTTCTGAGAAAAATGTGTTAGATTCCACCTGATCACCTGACAAACTTGGAACATAGCTGTTTGAAAGCTGAGATGGTTTGTGAGAAACATTGTGAGGCCGTGTGGCATGATTAATTGTCAACACCAGTAAGTACCTTTGGGTTTAGGGAAGAAGTGATTAGTGGGCTAGAGAGGTCTGAGGAGGTTCCACTGAGGCAATGAAGCTAGCTAGGTCTTAAAAGTGGGGTGGCTTATAGAAGAGAAGACAGAGTTTCTAGGCATGGGAGAAAGGCAAATATGTTATTCTCAGCTGAGGCTGTATCTTTTAAAATGTTTTGAAAATACCTTTGTACAGAAAGCAACACTGGCCACACCAGTGGTGTTTCCCCTCCCCCTCCTTGCCCTCACTTCTCCTTTTTCCCCTCTCACACAGTCCCTCTCTCTCAAAGCCATTCCCCGTGTCTCCATCTCAATGGCCTGTGATAGTTTAGAGAAGGGGTCCCCAACCCCTGGGCCATGGACCACTACCACGGCCTGTTAGGAACCTGGCCCACAGCCAGAGGTAAGCGACAGGCGAGCTCTGCCTCCTTTGATATCAGCAGCGCATTAGATTCTCATAGGAGCACAAATCCTACTGTGAACGGCACATGCGAGGGATGTAAAGATAAATGCTACTTGTGAGAATCTAAAGATAAATGTAATACACTTGAATCATACCGAAAACATCCCTCCGTCCCCATCCATGGAAAAATTGTCTTTCGTGAAACCAGTCCCTGGTGCCAGAAAGGTTAAGGACCACTGGTTTGGAGGAGAAATAAATGGTTGAGATATCATGGACGGGAATAGCCTCACTTGTAAATAGTATAGAGACAGAAAAAAAGGTTGGGAAAACCTTGGAACTACATAGAGATCAGGAGAAGCAGGCATTGTTTGTGTTACTCTTCTGCTGGAAGGCCAATTTTAAGTATTTCCTTGGGGATTTTAGTTATTTCCTGTGCCTTTGCAGGTTCTAAAATGATCCTTTTCAGACTTAGAGTCAAAGTAGCTAAAGAATATTAAATTCTGGCTGGTCGCGGTGGCTCACACCTGTAATCCTAGCACTATAGGAGGCTGAGGCAGGCAGATCACGAGGTCAAGAGATCGAGACCATCAGGCCAACATGGTGAAACCCCGTCTCTACTAAAAATACAAAAAATTAGCTGGATGTGGTGGTACACGCCTGTAGTCCCAGCTACTCGGGAGGCTGAGGCAGGAGGATCACTTGAACCCGAGAGGCAGAAGTTGCAGTGAGCTGAGATCATGCCACTGTACTCCAGCCTGACGACACAGTGAGACTCTGTCTCAAAAAAAAAAAAAAAAAAAAAAAAATATATATAAAATTCTAGCCAGGTGTGGTGGCTCACACCTGTAATCCCAGCACTTTGGGAGACCGAGCAGGTGGAGCACTTGAGGTCATGAGTGTGAGACCAGCCTGGCCAACATGGTGAAACCCCGTCTCTACTAAAAATACAAAAATTAACCAGGCGTGGTGGCGGGCACCTGTAATCCCAGCTACTCGGGAGGCTGAGGCAGGAGAATCGCTTGAACCCAGGAGACAGAGGTTGCAATAAGTCGAGATTGTGCCACTGCACTCCAGCCTGGGTGACAGAGCAAGACTCTGTCTCAAAATAAAAAAAAAAAAATGTTAAATTCCATTACTGTCTACTGGTTCAGGGATTGTGAGCTGAGGTGATATTAAAATTTCGAATCTTCTTTCCTTGTGTTTGTCTTTCTCTGGGGCCAGCTTTATGTACATAGTCCCTTGTGCATATAATTCCTATCTGATTCAGTAAATACGTGCCACTGAAGACTCTGAACCCTCAGAAACTGACTTGAACCTGCCTTTAATAACAGTCTAAGACACTGATAACAGTCTAAGACATCTGCAAGCTTGAGGGCCAGAGACACCAAAGATCCAGGTGTAACTCTAGAAACGTCTTAATCCTGAGATCTAGAGATGTTTAGAAAACCTAACTGGTAGATAATTCTACCAGTAGACTCGATCATGTCAGGCCTTGGATACTGCAGATGATGCATGGGCAATTGAGGAGAGCAGGGGAACCTCACCTCCACCTTCCTCATTCACTGCCCTGGACAGGAGGGGAGGGAGAGTGGTTGCCAAGGAGAAAGTATCAGAACATAGGGGGGAAGAGATGAAGGAGATTAGCTTTCTCAAACAGTGCCCCACCAAGATTCCTGTTTCCCGCCCCCCGCCACCCCAGAAGAGCATTTTCTCACCCCGCGTAAGAACTACATTTTTTTTTTCTTTAGTGATGTGATGAATGAGAAGTTTTATTTCATGATAGGGTCAGCCAACTCCAAGGATGGCAAGGAATTGTTAAGACCATGACCTATGAAAAGAAAAATGTTAAATTCTGCTTTTGCAAAGTAGTTAAGAAAGGTCGTATGAAGGTAGGCCCTTCAAGCTACATTTAAACATCATTTCTAATGAGTTCATCTTTTGAATGCTTATTTCATTTCGTCAATAAACCATATATAAAATTAGGAATGGCAACCAAGGGTAAGATATGAACTCAAACATGCTGATAAGGGGGCCCTAATGTAGAAATCTGGGGGACACGAAAAGCCCTTCCAACTTAAGGTTTGATTGTTGAGTCTTAAAAAATGAAGCCAATGTGCAAGGGCCTCTTACTGGCATCACACAGAAATCCTCATCACCCAAGAGCCCTCTGCCTTGACCCCAAAGTCTTCATTTTGTTCAGGACTCATCAAAACCATAGGGCCTAAATAAAAATATTTTGTAAACAAAGTTATGGACAGCCCAGTTTTCTAATTGAAAGTAATTATGATTTCTGTGCTGTGGCGTAATTACCTAAAAAAATGTTATTTGATGATTAAGATTCTGGAGTGAATTGTGTTCTTTGGGCTCCTGCACCGTTCCTCCATCAGGGACCTGGTTTCAGCGGTGTGCAGCTGCTGGAGTTGATTTACAGTGCTGCGGCTGTGGCTGGTCATAAATAAATCCTCTTATATAGTTGTTATGAACACCTGTTAGATCATCTGTCAGCAAAGCGCTGTTCACATTTATCATGGTGCGGGAGTTATTTTACCTCAATCCATTTCCAACCGACTCGGCCTCCATCGCTGGATTACTATTACCACACCATAATCGCTTGCTCCCACTCCATGTTACAACTTGCAGATAAAAGATTTCACTACTTGGCCAAATTTCATAAATAAAGGAGCAGTTCAGTGCAGTAAAAGTTTATTTTTGTCATCATTTGTCACCCCATTATTCTATAAATCAAATGGAATAGCACTATTGCCAGCTCAGGCGTTGCTGTCAGCCTTAGGCATGGAAATGGTCCGTTTCTTCCTTTTAGATGAGATGACATGTCTTTCAGACTTAACTGGCTTATGGCTTTGTTTCACCCATTTTATTTTATTACCCCTTCGGAAAAATCCTTGGGGAGCAGAAAGACTTAAGGAGTGAAATGGAAACAGAAAACAGAGTCTAGCATGCTGCTTAGCAGAATGATCTACGCTTGCCCCACGTCCAGTCATTAGAAACCTGGCCACCGCCCTCACTCACACACTGTACCCTTGGCTGAAGATGCTTTTCATAAACTTCCAAGGGGGTGATAGTTTCTATTTTGGAAAGCCCATTACAATGTAGAGTTACAGATAATGAAATACCTGATATATATCCCCAGAGATCCTCTCGATTTGACAGGCTTTATGCAAAGAAAAGACGAACTGGTTTCTTTTCTAAAATGCATTTTAATGGGCCTGAGGTTTTGAATGGGAATGGTCACCCCCAGAGAGTGTCTAACCCTGGGAGGGAGGTTTGTCGGCTGTAGAGCTTTGGAGGAAGAGTCAAGATGTATTAGCAAGTTGCAAACTCTGTCTAGGCGTAAGTCTGAGGAAGGCAATGTCCCTTGGTTAAAAGAAAGAGGACAGAAAAAGCTAAAGGGATGGGGTATTAGAGAAGCGTTTATAGTTGATATTATACTTCCGACTTGGTTCTAATTCAAGTTACATTCTTCATAGTCATTATGTAGCTCATAAATTCAATAAAGTGTTTTACTGTTACTATAAAAATGACAGGAGGGGGGTTTTATGTTGTAAGTTTCGTTAGTTGCTCTTCCTGTTTTATGTTGAAGTTCTCAGGCCATTATGTCATTAAACTCCTTGGAGTCTGAAGGGCTCAAGCCCTCCATTTCTTCCCTTTTGCACACTTGGCCAAGGCAAATGTTAGCCCAGGCCAGTTCAGGTCACTAGACACGTGGAGCCAACTGGCTATGATTCCGGGGGACAGGGCTGTTTAAATCTATTATTTCATGAGAAATGCCTTCAACACATGCAGATGTAATCATGAGGAGTGGAAAGGTCTGGAGTGGGAGGGAAGGTTTAGGCAGACTAAGAGTTCTAACAATTCACCCTAGAAAAGAAATGGTCCTCTTGGTCAGGAGGCAGAGGAGGGCTTACTGGATGGGATGCAAGTAGCTTGAGGCCCTGTGGACCCAGGAACTGTTCTCTGCATCTCCAAGATTGGTCTTGGCCCTGGACTTTTTGCCTACTTCTTAACCTTCACATAGCTCTAGGTCCTTGATAAAGTTCATAGCAAATTTAGAGTTGGAATCTTATGAGAAAGGAAATATCACTCTCTTTTGGCTGCTTTCTTTGATTCTAGAAGAAGCAAAAGGCATTTCTGTCCTAGGAAACTTGGCTCTCTCCAGATGTTTGTTTTGAACAGAATATCCACATGGAAACAGCAACTACTAATTCTCTGCCCAGAGTGCATCAAGGCCTTAATCTAAAGCCTCCCATCCATCCAGCTGTCTGGCATTTGCTATTATAGGGCACCAACAGAGAAATGAGGCTGTGGCTTTATCACTGCTCCCTGGGTGACAACTTGATTTTCTGCTTTCACCGCAGGCAGCAGCAGCCCAACATGATGGGGCTGTTAATTTGTGCATTTCATGGTGTCTGTCAGGGGGGCTGAGAGAGGAGGGTTTCAGGGGGAAGGGAATGGAGCATGTCCCAGCCGCGGAAGCACCTGTCTGCATTGACGGCACAGAGCACTTCTTATTAGCGTGCAGGTCTCTAAATGCAGCCCGGGGATGACAGCCTGGCATCCCAGCACCCACACACTGTGACAGGCGCCGGCAGCCGGTCCCATTGTTTGCCCTTGATGAGCATGTCATTAATGGAAATGGAAGAAAGTGAGGGCCACATCAGTATTCAAATAGCCTCTATTCTCTCTGCCATTCACCCGGCTGGCTCAGCCTGCTGCAGATTTCCTTCTGCAGGCTCCTCTTAGACTTTTTAAAAAAGCAGATTTATTCCCATTGCATATAAATCCTTTCCATGTTGTTCCTGGTTTCTTCCAGTCCTGTGTTTACATCCACCGCTTTAGACTGGATTTAGTTACATCAAAGCAGATTTGAGTTCTCGCGTATTGCAAAGGTCTAATTAGCAAGTGTGTGCTGTTTGCAGCCAAGAAAATGCAAGTTGCCGCTCAAGGAACCTATCTCCTGTGACTGCTGAATCCTGCATCTCCTCTGGGAAGATGTTGGCTGCTCTGCTCATCACTCTCAGAAATATCTGATAGAGTTGGGAAGCGTTAAGTGTAGAGAATCTGACTTCTCCAAAACTGGCTTGTTTGGAAAACAACACTTCCCTTTCTCAAGCTTAGGAAATTTTTAAAAAGTTACGGAAAGGGCCCCATAGTGCACTTTGGTTGGAAAGAACTGTGTACTGCACGTGATTATTTACAGCCAAGTAGAGAGTGACTGGATCCTAAATACATGTTTCCGTCCCTCAGCCCCTGTGTTGGTCTGTTTGCTTAATAATGTAATTAGTGCTCAGAGGGAGAATATTGACGCTGCTGCCAGCAGGCTTTGCTCTTCCGTGGGTTTCCAAACCGTTCCTTTTGCCCACTTGGCTTTTGCATCACCTAGTTTGGTAGCTTCCGCTGTGCACCTAGCCATGCCTACTCCACCCCACACACTCCTCAGGGGCCCCTCTCCTAATAGAAGCCCAACTCCACACTCCCCACCTGCGGGCTGTCTAGTTCTACATTTGCAAGGTTCACATCTTAAACATTCAGATGGAATATTCCTTGAGAGAAGCAGCTATGAAGACCACCTCTAATTTCTTTCTGACCTTTTAGTAAGGAAAGGTCAGAGGAACTGCTTGCTGTGCATTTCCCTAGCAATGTCCCTTATCTGGTATTAATCTGTCGGTGACTTGGGGCCCGACTCACTAAGACACTACCCATCTTTTAATGCAATCTTGCTGGAGGCTGAAAATGGTGGAAACTCCACTATCTGGAAATGGAACTCTGGGCTAATACCTCAGCTCAGCAATGTTTCCTTCTTACCCCAGCTGGAGATGAAGACAGTAACTCTTACTAAGCTATTTTCTCCTGGAAACACAGACGCTCCTTGAGAGAGAATGAGAATGACCAATGATGCCATCTCCCGTTGGCGGCGCCATGCTGTGGTGCAGCCCAGATGGGCTTCATGGGATTGCTGCTACCCATGGGATCATGGTCCCTGGGTGGATTCAGGGAATCTGAGAACATGTTTTCTCAGGTGTTTATCTGGCAACCTACAAAATCCCTCAGCCCTTCACCAGTAGCAGCCCAGAGGGGTGATTATGGTTTAAAAAGCCAAGTCATAAATCGGGCTTTCTCTACTCACTTGCTTTGTAGCTGAGAAAATCCGCAGAGAGCAATTTAAAAGGAAAAGAAAAAGGCTGAGGGAAAAAAAAAAAGGAAAAAAAAAAACCCAATGCTTCAGCTTTAGTGTCAACAGTGATGGAAAATAATTTTCACATTTGATTAATTATTAAGAGATCTGTTTAATAAAATATAGAGAGAGCATTTTGTCTCTCCACAATCGTTAGCATGACCCAGGACCCCTATTTTGAAAGTGAACAAAAAGCTATTGAGGAATAACAATAAATTTTGTCCCCAAGGGTTTTTGCAGAAGTGGCCACAGGGCCATCCTGACAGATTTAAGACAGAGATCCCACAGCTGACACTGAAATGTGTCAAATCCAGTGGCTTCCCTTGGCAGGTCACAGTCACCAACCTCACCCAGACAACTGAATGAAGCAAAATCATTGACCTAGAAAGAAACTATGTAGTGGCAGGAGTTTTTCCTTCTTGTTTTTTGTTTTGTTTTGTTTTGTTTTTTTAATTATTTCCCTAAAATGTAGGTTTAATGTTTCCTTTTCCTGGTAGCATACTTATTTCAAATGCAGAAAGTTATCACGGAATTCTGTTCCTTTTTTTTAAATATTTTCAAAAAAACACAATATTTCTGCCATTGACTCTGTATTTTCTTTGAAATTAAATAAGAATATCTAAAAATATCCCATTTGAAGGAACTGGATTTCTTCCCCCACCCCAGAAAAAAGAAATATAGTTTTATCTGCAAGATCAGTGTGTTGAGTCTATTTCATTCAACTTTGTGAGTTGAACATAATTTAAAGGTAGTCTCATTTAATTAGTTATACGAATGTGCATATTAATTAAAATAAAGCACTTGACTATGCATTTCAAAGTTTGGATTTGTTATGCAGTCTGATTTGTCTGTTATTTCCCACTATTTCTTGTGCTGTCCAGACATGGCAGCAAGAAGTGATCAAAGTCAGATGTAAGGTTCAGCCTCACGTTGCCCCACAAACTGTACCTACTTTCACATTTGCAAGGTTCATGTCTTTTACATTCAGATGGGATGTTCCTCTGGTGAAGGCAGCAATGAAAGACCACCTCTAATTTCTTTCTGACCTTTCAGTGAGAAAGGACAAGTTCTCCCCTGTGTGAGGCCCCCTCCAACCGCGTGGAGTCGCCGGCTACACCCGCCCGCCTGGTGGGGCAGAGTGGAGTCGCCTCTGCCTCCCACCCAGGCCTGTGCCAGTGCTGCCTCGGCCTGCAGCTGTGCTTCTAAACCTTCCACCATTGCCCACCTATTTTGAAGACAGATTTTTCAACCACTTTGAAACCAATTCCAGAGCTATTGGTCTGTAAATATTTTCACTCTCCCACTCTCAGGGATGGAAAGCACAAAGGGGTGGGGTGAGGTGGGTGGGGGAGCAACCCGATCTTTCAGACAGTTACTAATCCCCCTTTCCTCCAACCCCCTGCACTACCCCTGCACCTCAGACATCCGTGGGGAGCATGGTATGAAACAGCCCCCAACCCCCAGCACTGTTACCTATGGTCCTAGAGAAACCTACTTTGAAACAAAACAAGCGCGTATTATTCTTCTCTCCGGACCTCCAGAAAGCAGAAAGATTTACAAGAAGATCCAGAAGTCAACAGGGAGAAAATATTTAAAATCTTCATCTTCATTGTTCATCTCATGCTTTTCAAACTTCTACATTTGTATGTGTTTTATAATGCACTTAATATTTTGGTCCAGAGCAGTAATACATGTATGTGTACAGTAATACATATGTATAGCTAGAGATCCCTGTATATAACTAGTAATACATGTATATAATGTACAATCAATAGTACCTGTATACAATTTACAAATAACGTGCACGTTAGAGTCTCAGTCAAAAGCACCTGGAAACCCCAGAACTGCAGTGTGGCTCCCAGCATGCACTACTATGTGCCGCTAAAATACTGAACTCAAAGCACTTTGGGAGGCCGAAGCGGGCGGATCACGAGGTCAGGAGATGGAGACCATCCTGGCTAACACGGTGAAACCCCGTCTCTACTAAAAAATACAAAAAATTAGACAGGCAAGGTGGCGGGTGCCTGTAGTCCCAGCTACTCGGGAGGCTGAGGCAGGAGAATGGCGTGAACCCGGGAGGCGGAGCTTGCAGTGAGCCGAGATGGCGCCACTGCACTCCACCCTGGGCGACAGAGCGAGACTCTGTCTCAAAAATAAAAAATAAAACTAAAAATACTGACCCCAAAATGCCATTCTGAGCACCTGGTGATTTTCTCCATAACTGTGCTTTGGGAAAAGTAGGCAGAGAGGCTTCTGTTGAAGTGCGAGGAAGTATTCCTACTTCCCAGACAATAATAAGACTTACCTTGGCCTCTATCATCCCTCACCCCTTTTTCTTCAGGGTCACTTAGAAAAGAACATTCAGTGTTCAGTCACCTTAAAGAAGGAGCCAAAGGAGCACAGGAGGCGGGAGATCCACTCCCTGGCAGGTTCCCTGTGCAAGGACTAATTACAGCCCACTTCGGGGAAGTCGGGAGGCAGGGCACAGGAGCCGCACAGCCTCTGCTGGATGGAGGAAGGAGGGGCCAGGCAGAGGGTGGGATGGCATCTGGATCCCTCTCATCAGGAGTGAGGAATGACTCATGATTCACAAAAGGTCATTGCCTACTGAGGTAGATAAATTACCTATAAGCCTTCAGCAGAGTTAGAGGACCTATTTGGTGAGGAAGTTTTCATTAAATCAAAGATTTTATGGCTTCTATTTTGTTGCATAGCAAAAGGGAAATAATTAGTAATTGACAAAGTAAGTGCAGGGAATAAAAAAGTGTAATGTTATTCTAATAGGCCTTGTCTTGGTCTTTAACTTTTCACTTGCAAGCAGCATTATTTTTTAACTCAGATGTATAAAAATCATCCACACTGAGAAAGTGGAACCAATTGCAGTTAAACAATTGAGGGGAGCACTAACCAATAATGGATAGGCTTTAAAATGCCATAAATATTGTTTCTTTTTATTGTGTTTGATTTTTGATGATTCCCGTAACCCACTGGTTAAAATTAAATAGACATGGTCTTAGGTATTACTCAAATACATTTTAATGCTAAACTACATAAAGCAGAATATATATGTGTATGTGTACACATATACATATATATGTATTATTTTATATTTTAAAAAATCCAAGGAGTGGATATTCTCCACTTAAATACTGAGGAAAGGAAGGAAGTTGGACAGTACATAAGAAAAATGCAAATATATATATATATATATATATTTGCCCTGAGTTTCCCAGATGAGTCACTGTTTTTCTACTGACATGTCCATCTTGGAAGACCCCCAGATTATAACAATAGTGACGCTGAAATTAAAATTTCTCAAGGGTGAATTCAACTTAATCTATTGGGAGTATCACTGTTGCTTATAAATTAAGCAGATTTTCACAGAACAACAAACATTGGCACCTATCAGTGAAATGTTTACTCCTTCACACAGCCACAGAGATTTCTTTTTCACAGGATTCCTGCCTTTTTCGCCCCAATTAAATCTGCTTTGGAGAGGATTTGTGCACCTGTGAGATTCACAGGCAATAAGTAAATGATAAAGTTATTTGGAAAATACCAAAGAGGGAGAATAGATTCACACTAACTATATATATATGTATATAAACGCTATCTTCCATAATGAAGGGCATCCTATACTTGGCCTTAGGCTAATCCTTTTTAAAGTACGTTTTCTTCTATCCTCACCACAGCCAGATTTGAGAGAGGCTGTCTTCATCTGCATTTTATAGATGAGGGAACTGCTACCTGGAGAAGCTACCAACTTGCTCAGAGTCAGACAGCCGGAGAGGGCAGCTGGGCATGGCCCAAGATCTGCCTGGCTCCTGAGAACTTACAAGAAATTCCTCTGCTTTCTCTCCTAGGCCTGCAGGGACAGTATGAGATGAGGAGAGCACCTAACGATGAGATGAGATAAAGTGCCCGGTACTGTGCCTAGAGCTCATTAAACATTAAATTATGGACATTTTACATTTAAAAAAATCCAAGGAGTGGGTATTCTCCACTTAGAAACTGAGGAAAGGATGAAAGTTAGACAAGAAAAACGGAAATATTCTCCTGAAAGGTCTGTGCGGAAAATGCATGTGAGGCTGCCCCATTTATCGGCCTTTCCAAGCTTCTCCCCAGTTTCCATTTTAATCGTGTCAGATGACGAGATTCTTAACCATTTTCCCACAAAGACTTTCCACTCATTAATAGATTTTGCTGTCGGGAAATGTTTACGGATAATTATTTAGCAGCTTCTCTTCTAGATTTCTTCTAACTGGAATGCCATGAATCCTGAAATGGAACAAACGGGAGGGCACTCGCATTTGTGACCCTCAAGACTGTCAGGTGGGTTCTGGCAACGTTGCTGGAGGTGGGTCATTTACTGGCTTTACCGCCCAGTGAGTGACAGCCACTGAGTCTCCTGACCGCCCAGGGCCTCGGGCTCTTCTTGTGGTCAGGTGGAACAGCGGAGAGATGTGTGGAAATCAGGGCGAAGCAGCTCCTCCCACAGCATCCCTCTCCCATGGGATGCCAGCATCCTTCGGTGGGGCTCTGCGTGCACCCAGGGAGCGGGGCTGGGCCTCTGGGCTTTGGGCTTCTGAGGCAGGGAAACACCCTTGGTAGCCTTTGTCCTCTTCCTATATATTTAAATCCAGGACAATCGTATGTGAGACTTCTCCAGTCACATACATAAACACCCTGATTTCTTTTCCCCTTCACTTCAAGGGTTTGGGCCTACCCTCTGTGACTTCTACCACACAAAAAAAGGTGGGCCCCGGGGGACCCTGGCCAAATTTACCAAGGTAGCAGGGGGTTTCCTGAAGCGCAGCAGACACAGGAATTCTAAAAGGCCTTTTACAGAATGTTAATGACTCTTGGGAAATCTCCTAGTTTAACTATATTGCCTCAGGAAAATTAACATTGCATTAACCTCTCCTCTTCTACTTTGTTTTGAAAAGGTAGCAGACAGTTTATTCTAAAATGTAACAAACATCCTATTTGTATTTACTTTTTATGCCACCAACAATGCACTGGGTATTGAGTTGAACCAGGCTCCAAGAGAAAATACAATTAATGAATAGTCACAAGGTTGCTAATCTGATCAATGCCGGGTGATAGGACATTTAATCTGATTGTCTGTGACTGCAATTGCACAGAGCTTTGGCAGCCAAGAGGACCGCCCTGGCTGGCAAGAGCGTTTGTAGGCTGGTCACTCCTTGGGGTGGAGGTGGGGCTGGGGAGCCGTGATGTAAACAGATGAGGGGAGGAGAGAAGGCGCCCAGAGTGTGAGAGGAACTGGCTGAAAGGATCGAACACAGGGAGGTGAGCCCACAGAAAGTAGGCGCCTTTCATGCCAGGAATGGGGGAGACAGCCCCATTTTTTTTTCTTTTTTTTTGAGACAGAGTCTCGAACTGTGGCCCAGCCTGGAGCGCAATGGCGTGATAGCTTACTGCAACCTCCACCTGCCCCCAGGTTCAAGTGATTCTCCTGCCTCAGCCTCCCAAGTAGCTGGGATTACAGGCACCTGCCACCACAGCCAGCTGACTTTTTTTTTTTTTTTTTTTTTTTTTTGTATTTTTAGTAGAGACAGGATTTCACTATGTTGGCCAGGCTGGTCTCGAAATCCTGACCTCGTGATCAACCTGCCTCAGTCTCCCAAAGTGCTGGCATTACAGGTGTGAGCCACTGCGCCTGGCCGACAGCTACATATTTAAGAAGATAATAAAAAAGAGAATCTTCATGCCCCACATCTCCTTCAGGTAGGTGTCTGGACCCCAGCACAGGAAGCTATGGGCCATGGCAGAGATTCGCACCGCTGGATACTCAGGGCTGTGGCAGCAGAGGAGGTTTCTTCCTCCTGTCCAAGGTGCTGTCTTTCCTGAAGTTTCCTGAAGAATCTTCTGACTGAGAGGATGGTCTGCCCTGTTGGCAATATCCATGGTAATCATTAGTACATATTTCCACCTGAAAACATAGTGACCCTTCTGATAGCCATAGATTAAAACTTAGCAAATGCCTAACCCCCAAGGCAGGACCTGCAGTGGTTGAGGCCAAATAACAGAGGGAGAGGGCTGAGAAATCATCCTCAGCATCTTCTGTAATGCCCCCGGGAGGCCATCTGGAGGGCCAGTAATAGGCCTGAAGGCAAGTCAGCCAGACTCAGCTGAACTCCCACACCCTGCCCTGCTGGCCCCTTGCCCTCTCAGACCTGGAGGAGCCTCTCTTGTCCTTTGTTCTTTGAGGGGTCAGTGGGAGCAGAGCTTTGTGTGGACACCAGCAGGTGGCTCAGTGTTCTCTTAAAACCATGTTTCCACCTGCAGCTGCACCATGAGGTCTCCTCCTCCTGTTCCACTGCCAGCTTATCTTCCTTGCAACAGGCACTGAACACCTTCTCAAGACAGGTGTGTTTTAGCCTAGGTATGCAGCGATGATGATGTAAGGCCCCTGATCTCAAGGGGCTCACATCTCAGTGGGGAACAAGACACACCAAAAAGTGCCAATCCAGGCCCAGCGCCCTGGCTCACATCTGTAATTCCAGCATTTCGGGAGGCTGAGGTGGACGGATGGCTTGAGCCTGGGAGTTCCAGACCAGCCTGGGCAACATGTGCAATCCCATCTCTAAAAAACAAAAAAGGCCTGGCATAGTGGCAGATGCCTGTGGTCCAGCTAATCTGGAAGGTGGGGCAGAAGGATCACTTGAGACCGGGAGGTCAAGGCTACAGTGAGCCATGATTGCATCACTGCACTCCAGCTTGGGCGACAGAGTGGGACCCTGTCTCAAAAAAAAAAAAAAAGTGCCAATCCAGGAAGAATTCAGAAGGTAGTTCTGTGTATGGTGACTTTTTTGAAGTCAGAAGCACTAAGGCCGCCACGATGGGGTCCCTTGTGGCCTTTTCAAAAGGTGTCCCTGGACCTCTCTTGAGGCCATGTGATGTGAGTGGTTCTGGGCCCTTGTACCTTGGCACACCATAGCTTTCAACTGCTCATAGCTCCTCAGCCACATTTTGATCGATGTTTGTGCTAAGTGCACAAACCATCATGCCAATAACTGACAGATCAATGGAGCCCCCTGAATGCCAGGCTGACTATGAGGTCGGTGGGAAGCCACAGAGGGTGTTTGCTCAGAGCCTGCGTGGGGTTCCAGTTATCTCCCTCCATCTCCATCTCCCTGCCTCCACCACCACCCACATGCTGCCTGCTGCCCCTGGCTGCTGAGGACTCGCTCTCCATTTAAACTGGTGCGGGACACCCGGGGAACTGGACAGGGCTCCTAGGAAAGCCCAGGGCAACAACCCCAGGAGAAAGAGCTGTTCTCCAGCTCCCCGGGCTGCTTTGTTGGTTTCTTCCTTTCCCACGCTGTCCCATTCTCCGCTAATGAACAGTTTAAGTGTGCAGATGAAGAGGGAAACAGAGTGCAAGCCCTGATCATGAAACAATATCAGCAATACAAGAGGTTGCCTGAGTGAAAAAACAGCTCAACCTAAAGGATCTTTTCAAATGCCTAGTTTTGTTCCAAATTTGCCCGTTTCCTTGTCCTCCTCTTTTTTCTTTTCTTTTTAAAACCATTGCAATCAAGCATGCATTAAAATATTGAGGCTGAGGGAAGCACTTCTATGCGCTATTCAAACCCAAAAGCCTCAAAGAAGGAAGATGGGACTCTGATGGTCTAAATGATTTCCTACTAGAACAAAATTAAAAGCAAGGCAGGGAGTAGTAAACAGCACTTTCCTCTTCTGCACGCCTTGGAGCTTTGCAAATAGAGGGCAACTCTTCAATGTTTGGTTTAGGGTGAGGGAGGAGGGTTATTAGGAGAAAATGTAAAACAATTAGGTTGAGAACCGTGGGTGGGTGATTCATGGGAGTGGCTCAAGGTCGCGCTTAAGGGGGCCCTGCCTTTCCCACTGGCGTGATGGCTGGGAGCACCGTCTCCTCTCTGAAAAGTCTGCTCCCTCTCTAACTTCTGCTGGCCTCTGCCTCTAGGCCTGCAGAGCTGAGGCTCTACTCCTCTGCAGAGTGTAAACAAACCAGAGTCCTCCCCCGGCGATAACTGTGACATGAGAAGCCATTTCTTCCTTGTTAAGTAGAAAAAGCCCACCCCTGAGAAACCTTGTTCCCAATGCCTGTGCACTGCTAATGGAATTTTTAACTCAACTTAACCGCACCTGAAGGTAATCAGCTCTGGGCCAGTTGTGCATTCGAAGTCCCTGTCAGCCTGACAGGAGGGCAGAATTAGATGGTTTGATAACATTTCTCTCTGTGCACCCTTGCAACAACGCTGGGGCAAGTGTCTGAGGGAAGGGTCTTCTCTGGTTGTCCCTGCTCTCGCACCAAAATAGGACAACAGGCCTCTACCCCTCCTCCTGATTGGGGCACCCTCACCCAAGGGATGTGGGGTCTGGCTTTCAGAACATTACTTCCACATTTCTCCCCCCAACCCCCAAGAAGACAGAGGCTGTTGAGGTTCAGGGTGTTAAAATAAGGCTGTAAAAGCTTTTTCAAACAAAGATGTATTTCTAGTAGGAAGCAAATTGTACATTCCAATTTTCAGTATTTTCGCCCCAACTCTCAAGTCACAGAATGTTTCAAAAACAGTGCCCAGTCATTGAAAATGCCAGCCCGCTATTTTGAAGTTGCGTTCTATTCTTAGCATGGGACAGAATCTTCTGGTAGGGAACTTTCAAGAAACAAGATTTTCAAGTAGAAGCCTGAGACAATTTTAAGAGGGATACTCTAGTCATATGTGTAACATTTTCCCCCTTCTCTCCTGTTTCTAATTCCATTTTAGAGGCTTGAAAATGCATTTTTTTTTCCCTTTACCAATTTGTGTTTTTCGACTTGGCAAACATTGACTCTTTTCTGTGTCCCAAATGGAGGTGAAATTAACTTGTCTGTTTCTTAAACAAAAATAAACAACTTCAGCATGTATAGATCCAGATTCCACCAAATGCTTTTTTGTGGTATGCCAATGTCACCGAGGAATGTGGGCTCAGCACCATGATTAGTATTTTACAATTGCTGTAGAGCCAAATGTTGAGAGAATAACAAATGCTGTTTTGGGCCACATGAAAATTACAGCTTCAGAAATGGAATTTTTCAGTCATCTAGCTGGAAAATAAAAAGCGGAAGTCTGGGAGTCTGGGATCCAGATGACTTCATTTTCAGGCAACCAACTTTAAGATCAAGATTAGAGTCTAGGCTGGGCGTAGTGGCTCACACCTGTAATCCCAGCACTTTGGGAGGCCAAGGCGGGCGGATCACGAGGTCAGGAGATCGAGACCGTCTTGGCTAACACGGTGAAACCCCATCTCTACTAAAAATACAAAAACGAGCTAGGCGTGGTGGCGGAACCTGTAGTCTCAGCTACTCGGGAGGCTGAGGCAGGAGAATGGCGTGAACCCGGGAGGCGGAGCTTGCAGTGAGCTGAGATCCTGCCACCACACTCCAGCCTGGGCAACAGAGCAAGACTCTGTCTCAAAAAATAAATAAATAAAAAGATTAGAGTCTAAAAATGTATCCATGTTGATTTAGTTTTACTTTTAACTTTTATTTTACATTCAGGGGTACGTATACAGGTTTGTTGTAGAGGTAACCTTGTGTCATGGCAGTTTGTTGCACAGATTATTTTGTCACCCAGGTATTAAGCCTAGTACCAGTAGTTATTTTTCCTGATCCTCTCCCTCCTCCTACCCTTCACCCTCCAATAGGCCCAGGGTATATTGCTTCCCTCTGTGTGTCCATGTGTGCCCATCACTGAGTTCCCACTTACAAGTGAGAACATGCAGTATTTGGTTTTCTGTCCCTGCGTTAGTTTGCTAAGAATAATGGCCTCCAACTTTATCCATGTTCCTGTAAAGGACAAGATCTCATTCTTTTTTATGGCTATATAGCATTCTATGATGTATGTATAGTTTTATTTTTAAAACACTTTCATCTCTAAAGTTTTGTATTATGAGTCCACTTCAGGTTTTGTTAACCCTAATTGCCAACTTAAAAAATGATATTAAGTGGAAAGCTACAAGTGAGGGGAAACATTTGCACAGCAAAAATCTGATAAAGAACTTGAATCTAGAATATATAAAAAAAAACTTTGACAATTTATAAGACCAACAAGCCAATTAAAAATAGGCAAAAAAAAAAAAATTGATTGAAAAGACACTTCACCAAAGAAGATAAACAAATAGCTAATTAGCACATGAAAGGATGTTCAAAACCATTGGGTATCAGGGAAACACAAATTAAAACTACCATGAGATCTCAGTACACACCTGTAAGGATTGCTAAAACGAAAAAGAAAGGCTCTGCTAGTAAGAATGCAAAATCATACAGCTACTTTGGAAAACAGCTTAGCAGGTTCTTAAAACTGTTCCCAAAAGGAAACAACCCAAATGTTGTTAAGTGGTGAATAAATACACAATTCCGTTCAATGGAGTATCACTCAGCAACAAAAATGAATTAATGAATGACACATAGCTACATGGATAAATCTCAAAAACATCACGCTAAGTGAAAAAAGCCAGACACACAAAACTGGATACATAGGATTCTATTTATATGACATTCTGGAAAAGTCAAAATTACTGGGACAAGAGACAGATCATTACAAAGAGACAGAAGGAAACTTTTTGGGGTAATGGAAATGTCTGTTTCTTGATTGTGATAACAGTTACACAACTGCGTACTTTTGTCAAAATTCATCAAACTGTACACTGTATACTTTAATGGAGTGAATTTTATTGTGTGTTAGTTACACCTGACTCTATAAATGTGACTTTAAGAAAGACATCACCACTGGGTGTGATAGGATGAATAAGGCTCTCAAGGATATCAATGTCCTAATCTCTGGAACCTGTGATGGACTATCATTACCCTGTATGGTAGAAGGCACTTCGCAGATGTGATTAAATTAAGGGTTTTGAGATGAGGGAAGGATCTTGGGTTAGACCAGTGGGCCCTCAATGCAATCAAAAGCAAGGCAGAGGGAGCTCTGACACAGAAGAGGAGAAGGCTGTGTGGCAGGAGCAGAGGGAAGCACCGTTGGAGAGAGGAGATGCTGTGCTGGTGCCCTGAAGATGAAGGAAGGGGCCATGAGCCAAGCAATGCAAGGAATGCAGCTCTAAAAGCTGAGACAGGCAGGGAACAGATGCTCCCTTAGAGGATGACCCTGCCGACACCTCAACTTCAGCTCAGTGACACTGATTTCAGACTTCTGACCTCTAGAACTGTCCGAAAATAACTTTGTCTTGTTTTAGCCACTGAATTTGTGGTAATTTGTTACAGTGGCCATAGGAAACGGATACACTAGGGCAAAGGTCCCCAGCCCCCATGCCACAGACTGGTATCGGTCCGTAAGACCATTAGGAACCGGGTGGCGCAGCAGGAGGTGAGCGGCAGGGAAGCGAGCATTACCTCCTGAGCTCTGCCTCCTGTCAGATCGGTGGTGGCATTAGATTCTCATAGGAGCACAAACCCTATTGTGAACTGCATATATGCGGGCTCTGGGTTGTGTGCTCCTTATGAGAATCTAATACCTGATGATCTAAGGTGAAACAGTTTCATACTGAAACCATTCCCTCCAACAACATCCATGGAAAAATCATCTTCCACAAAAATGGTTGCTTATGCCAAAAAAGTTGGGGACCACTGCACTAGGGAACAAAATCAAACTGGAACACAGATTGCAAGGGACAGCCTTGCTCTCATTTAACATGAGGACTGATGACTTAGATCAGCATCCCTAGACTCAGTATCTGAGATGCCTTTTTAAAACTGTGTGATTCTGACCTGACCCCTCCTTTCCCACCTTCCTTTCCATCTCACCCTTACCTCCCTCCTTACTCCTGCCAACCTAACTGAGTCTGAGTGGTGGACCCTAGGTAGCTGCTGTGGGTATAAAGCTGCTATTCGAGTGCCCCAAACTTTGAGACACCCTGGTCTAGACAGAGCATTTTCTATTCTCATAATCATAATTCAGTACAATTGCTGCTGCTTTTGTGTAGGCTTTGTTCCATGCTTGGCATCTAGCAGCTACTCAGCGAGTATATTTATCTATTTGACAACTCCCTAAACACAAACCTCTCCAATAGCCTCTGTTTGCTGAGTGAATTCCATATTCTGTGATCCTTGCTATAATCCTATGCTTTTTTGTTTTTGTTTTTGTTTTTGTTTGTTTGTTTGTTTTTTACCAGGGTCTTGCTCTGTCACCTAGGCTGGAATGCAGTGGTGTGATCACAGCTCACTGCAACCTAGACCTCCTGGGCTCCAGCAATCCTCCCACCTAAACCTCCCCATTAGCTGGGACTACAGGCACATACCACCAAGCCAGGCTAATTCTTTTATTTTTGGTAGAGACAGGATTTTGCCATGTTGCCCAGGCTTGTCTCAAACTCCTGGGCTCAACTGATCCACCCACCTTGGCCTTCCAAAGTGCTAGGATTATAGGCGTGCGCCACCATGCCCAGCCCTAATAATCCTACTTTTAATAGAATGTACTAAAAGCCACTGATCATTGGCCAAGCATGTCACTCATTTTCACTTTCCTTTATAAATCCCATGGCTTCATTTGTGGCTTATGGATTTTAAAAGCAAACAGGCTTACAGTATCATGAAGGGGAGGCCATGCTCAACAATTGTTAAAAATTACCCACACACACACACACACACACACACATACACAGAGAGACAGAGAGAGAGAGAGAGAAAAAAAAATTGTACCATTTTGGGTTTTTCTATATTCTATCCTTGAGATCCAGAGACCAACAAGATAAAATGCTGGCATCTGGCAATCCTCATGGTCAGCCATGCACCTCCCTCTTTGGCATCCCTCTGTCCACCAGATGCCACTTCTCTCTGCCCAGCTGAAGCACCATGTTGATTAAAGGGGCTCCCATAACCTACTGCCAGGGCCAGCCTCCCCCCTGGGGCATGGCAGAGTCAGAGTCAGTTTTCACTGCAGAAGATGGGTATAGACCAACTTGAAGAGTCTTCCATATTGGTGATAAGTTTACTGCACTTGACTTTCAGATTGATGTAAGAAGTGTGTCAATGATGTAAAATCAATAGAGCTTGAGAACCCTCTCTGGTTGCTTCTACTGAATAATAGCTAAGAGAAGCCTGCAAATGTCTAGGCACTAGTGCGAGATCCATTTAATGTGGTTAGCAAAGCTGACAGTTTGCACAGTTTAAATCCCATCCATGAAAGCCCAAGCCCTATCAAATAACAGTTGAAAAGAAAAATGTGAGAGAGAGGAGAGAGAGGGGTAATTTTAAAGCCAGAATTACCAAACAGTTCCATTTGTATGCAGGCAAATTTATGTTTCCATGAGAATCTGCCAGGCTACTCTAGCAGTTTTAGCAATGCATTGCTCTACCCATGTTTATCAAATATTTAAACACCCCATTTTTATTGAGCCATAATGTCTGCTGAATATGTAAGCAAAAGAAGAAGGATGAATTTTCTTTTCCACAGCAAGATTACAATGGCAACTCTTTGCTCATCATCTGTTCCCATTTATAGGATAAAGTCACATTTGGATTCTCTTATTTGCTAGAAATAAATAAATCATTCTCTGTCTTCCATAAATACATATTATCTAGGTCCAAATCAATTGATTGATCTATCACAACATTAATTGATCAACGTAGCATCTGTCTGTCCATTTATTCATCTGAGAGAGAAGCAGATGACATTTAATTAGTTCCATAATGGAATAACACTTTTCCTTCAATTAGCACAGCCATGAATGCGATAAGAAGGTTCTATTTCTTGAAAGCAAGTAATATTTATTATTTCATTGCATCAGCTCTAACAAATCAGTTTTGAGATTGAATAGCTCCTATTTAAAATGAGTATCATTGGTCAGAAATATCCATTTTGAGTATGGTGCCTATATTATAGTCTGTAAATCTCCATAGCAAATGATTGCAGCTCCTGTAAACTAAACCAATGTCCAAACCACCTTGCTCATTATGATGGACCATAATCAGAGAACTCATAAAACGATTGGAGCTGAAATCATATTTTGCACTCACAGCAGCAATGGAATAACAAATAAGCCATAGAGATGAATATACATATTCATTTTTCCTCCCTACAAAAACACACAAACCTCACTTTCTCACTTTCTAGCTGTGTGAGAGTCAACACACTGATGCTCAGAAATGCAGTGACAAATCATGTTTGATGAAGGAGATGGCTTCTGCTATAGTGTTTTCCATTCACTGGGGATCAGTGGATGGTTTGTGAAGGTCTCTCTCTAAAAAGTCAGAATCGTAATTCCAAGTCCTGAGGTCGGGAATTTGTTTTCATAGTGTCAAAGCCGTATTTTAAAGATGTAATGTGTATTCTGGTGTCTTTGTGCTGGGTAGGTGTACTGCTTGTTACAGAGATTACTGAGGTTTTACGACACAGAGTTTAGGTCAAGAAAGGAAAGTTTTGAAGATTTACATTTTTCTCCAGCATTGACCTTTTGGCTTTATTCTTTAATTAAGCAAAGACATGGCAGCAAAAGGGAGTATTATGGGCCTGCTGTATCCCCGGGGCGTTCTGAGACACCAGACAGAGTTAAGCTATCTCAAGACAACCATGTTCTCTGGAGTTACTTTATTGCTATTATAAAAAATCTTTATTATGGGAAAAAATATGTATTTTTATGCCAGAAGAAGATGAAGATGACAGTTAAGCTGTTGAAAGGTAGTTTCAGTTGAGCTTCGTGCCCACTGAGATTGTAAAACACCCAAGACTAGGGGAGGCATCCTGATGGAATCTTAAGAAACCTAAAGGGGTATATTAATCTTTGTGAAATTCATAGTTGGAACAGGGTACCATTAACTGGCACTTTCCAGTTATCAAGATATTTTATGAAACTGAAAAAGTCCCATTACACTTGCTAACAGGGCCAACTTTGGGGGTGTGGCTAATAAAATAATCTCTTTCCAGATTGTCTTGACTGGAAGAACCTTGAGATTCTGAATCCCCAGTGATGGCTGCTGCTTTTATTACAGGCTGCTTAGCAGGCTTACTTCTGCAGACGCTTTTGTGTGAGTTTGTTTTTCTTTTACCAAGGGGGAAAAGCATTAATTGAAGGCTTTTTAATTGCTGCATTTTTCTTTTCCATTGAGAATCTGGCACTTTTCAATTCGATTTGCATTGATTTTAAAGCAAATAAACTGCCCTCTCCACTCTGAAAAAGAGTCACCTTGACTTAATCCACTCACACATCTTTCCATTGATGTTTACCAAAGTAAGACTTCTTTTTAAAAGAATATTATTACCGAAACCTTTCATCACGAGGCTCCTTTGCTACCAAAAAAATTTACATGCTTGCTCATCTATTAATCTTTGTGTTTATTACTTATATTTCTGTCCCACTAAATTCTGGAGAAAATTTGAAGTGACTCTTGGATTTCTCTTCCTCTGGCTTTTGCTAATGAATCTTCCAGGAACTACTTCCTGAACTCTACCTGTCTCTTATGTGTATGTAGCCTAGGAACAAATAATAGAGTTATGTCCCTTCTACCCAAGGTAGGAAGAGATGAATTGGTATCTTTAATCCACACTTTAGCTTCTGAACTGGGGAAATGCAGCCAGCAGAAGCAGGGGATCAGCCAAGCAGAGTGGCTGACACCTGTCCTCCCAACACTTTGGGAGGCCAAAGTGGATGGATCTCTTGAGGCCAGGAGTTCAAGACCAGCCTAGCTAACGTGGTGAAACCCCATCTCTACTAAAAGATACAAATATTAGCCGGGTGTGGTGTCATGTGCCTGTAGTCCCAGCTCCTCGAGAAGTTGAGGCATGAGAATCACTTGAACGTGGGAGGTGGTGGTTGCAGTGAGCTGAGATTGTGCTGCTTTACTCCAACGACAGAATGAGACTCTTGTCTCACAAAAAAAAAAAAAAAAAAAAAGCAGGGAATCATTTAATTATTAACATCTTTTGGTTGGCAAAAGAGTTGTAGTCTCACCTGGTATGTTCCAAGTTAAGAGAAAGCTAAGGACCCACGTTCAAAAGGGACAGTTCACAAAACAGACTTGCCAGAAGGCAAGACCCTTATTTCTCCATTTGTGAGGCACCACCTTTAGAGCCAGCTCTATGACAGGTGAGTTATGGAGTGACACTCCTCACCATCCAAGCCAACCATCTGGCCTCCTTCATGAGGATCAAATCCTACCAAGAAGCAAAAGCCAAAACAAAAAAATGCATGGACAAAAAACCTATGTTCCTATGTAAAGAAAGACCAAGCTGAATTTTTAAATAAATTGTTATTTTCCCGTCACATTGCTAAGCAGATTTCACTTGAGAAAGTCTATAGCACTGGTCTCGCTGCAATTGGCCACCTCAGAATGAGGAGCTCCAAGCCACCTCCCATCCATCCTCTCTTCTTGCTTCCCCTCAGGAGCTCCACAGGGCAAAGCTCACCAAACACATTAGTGTGCACTGAAAATCTCTCAACCCAATGTTATGGCCCACTTTTCAGCTATTTTTTTTTTCAGTATAATAAAACTGCCTTCCAGACATTTGGAAGAGTCCCTCGAGTCATAATGGAACTTCACTTGTTGATCCCACAAATGATTTGTGCAGAGCCTATTTTGTGAATTGCACAGTGAAGGAGCAGCAAGAGAGACAAGATGAGACACCGTCTCTGCTTCTCTCAGGAACATCATGGTGTTGAGGAAGAGGAACATGTTCCTTTTTCCCTCTCACTCTACAAAGGGAACCACTGAGGGTGTGAACCAGCAAGAGAAGTTCCAGCTGGACCTAGAGAGAAATGGAGCTGGAGGGGATTTGGGTGTGGGGCAGCAAGGAGTGGATCTGTAACTTAGAGGAATTCTGTGACTAATTTTATTCTCTGCAGACTTAGATATTCAGAGTCCTTTCCTGATAGTGGAAAATGTTTCCTGGGTACCAGTTTCCTAGAGAAAATACCATTTTAGTTTTCTGTTTTATTATGTTCTTATTTTGGATAGAATTTGTTTCATAGTATAAGTTTGTTGGGTCCACTCTAAAGAAAGGTGCTCAAATTATACGTATTGTAATTCAAACCATTCAATACACAGCTCCATGTTCCTTTCCAAATACCAGGTGGCATCCAGTTGGCCCTATGAGCCGCTCCAAATAGCAGATCTCTCTTTCTGTTGTGAAAGTGGAGTAATCTCAGGAGATTGATGTCACTGAATGTCTCCAAGCATCGCTGTCAAGTATGTACATTCAAAACTTCACCATTTCATTTTATCAATCTTCAGAACTTATTGAGTCATTTGTGTGTTTCTTCTCTTCAGAAATACTGTGCACTCTTCCTGCGGTGCTCTTTTATTTTGAAGACCCCAATGCAGGCCACCTAGGAGTCAGGGGAAAAGCCTTCCCATAATGAACCAGTGTGAGCAATGCAGGGAAAATATGGTTCAGAGCTG
>NW_012118376.1:1803066-1805748 GCF_000951035.1 Colobus angolensis palliatus
TGGCCACTGCACTCCAGCCTAGGCGACAGAGCGAGACTCTGTCTCAAAATAATAATAATAATAATAATAATAATAATAATAATAATAATAATGGAAAGTATCTGGTCTCTCTGTGTGTGGAAGCAGAAAGGTGCCACCAATGAGGCAAAGTTATACAGACTAGGTGTATTATGAAACACTTGAAATGCTATGTACATAACAAGGTTAGAGTACTTGGCCCTTAGGAACAAAATGCAACTCATATATTGATACTGGGATTCCAGGTTTGAATGGAAACAGCCAAGAAACCATGTCAAACACACAGCCCAGCTATTATTTCTTGCTATTATCACGAGCTTTTCCTGATTCTTCTTTTTTTTTTGTAATGCTACCAAGAAGTAGAAGAGTAAAATTTGAGCAAGGTAGGTGATGATTAGCCAGGGAGACTTCTGGGTGATTATCAGTAAGATTATTCAGCAAGAACTACCTAAAGACAGAATTGGACTATTATGAGAAAGTAGTACAGAATTGATGTCATACACACACACACACACACACACACACACTGTCAAATCCAGTTTCCCATCTTCTGCCCAACTCATGAAAATTCCAAAGAGCTTTATTCAATCAATTTATTGACTTGGGCGTCCCAATCAAATCCCACTATAGGTGATGCTGTTTCACCTAATTAAGGCCCACGGTTCCGTAGAGTCAGTAGAGAAGAAATTCCGAGTCCTTGCACTTGGCAAAGTGTTTGTTATTGAAGGATTCCTGAGTCTGCCAAATTCCACTAGGCATGAAGGGACTTGAAAAGGGAATCATTCTCCTTTCCACTTGCAATTTGTTCATTTTGTAGTGAGCAAGCGCCAAAGGCTTTTCTTTCTTTTCCTTTCCTCTTTCTTTCTTTCTTTCTTTCTTTCCTTCCTTCTTTCTCCCTTTCTCCCCTTCTTTCTTTTCCTTCCTTCCTTCTTTCCTTCCTTTCTTTCTTCCTTCCTTCCTTTCTTTCTCCCTTTTTCCCCTTCTTCCTTTCCCTTTCTTTCTTTCTTTCCTTTCTTTCTTTCTCCCTTTCTCCCCTTCTTCCTTTCTCTTTCTTTCTTTCCTTCTCTTTCTTTCTTTTCTTTTCTTTCTTTCTTCCTTTCTCACCTTCTTCCTTTCTCTTTCTTTCTTTTCTTTCTTTCTTTCTTTCTTTCTCTCTCTCTCTTTTCTTTTTTTTTTTAAAGGTTTGTTTTTCACCTGAGAATCCAGAACTTAATCATGTAGCCATTTTACAAAAAAATTATGTCTACATCTGACATTACAACAGAATTAGGCCACAGGCAGGCACCCTGGTGGCTCACACATATAATCCCAGCACTTTGAGAGGCCCAGGTGGGCAGATCACTTGAGGCCAGACATTCAAGACCAGTTTGGCCAACATAGCAAAACCCTGTCTCTACTAAAACTACAGAAAACTTAGCGGGGTACAGTGGCTCGTGTCTATAATCCCAACACTTTGAAAGACCGAGGCAGGTGAATCACTTGAGGCCAGGAGTTCAAGACCAGCTTGGCCAACATGGCAAAACGCCTTCTCTACTAAAACTGCAGAAAACCTAGCCGGGTGTGGTGACCAAGGCCTGTAATCCCAGCTACCCAGGAGGCTGAAGCAGGAAAATCGCTTGAACCCAGGAGGTGGAGGTTGCAGTGAGCCGAGATCGTGCCACTGCACTCCAGCCTGGGCAACAGAGTGACACTCTGTTTCAAAAAATAAAAAAAAAAACACAACGTGGTTGGGTCACATAATTCTAACTGGTTTCTGATCCAGAATGTTAACTTGTGAGCCACTATTTTGTATTGCTGTTCTTTGTATTCGTTAGTGTATGAACACTTGAATCCAATACTTAAAATAATAAAGATAATCACTAACAGCAATGATGTGCCTGATTTTGTTGCAGTGTCGTTAGAATTCTGTTGTGATGTTTACCTCTCATTTTTCCTTAAGAAACTGGGTTACTTCCTACGAGCCCCTCGGGGAAGTCAGAAAGCCAACGTTGAAGATAACGTGGCAATGCATTTTAAGAAGAATCAGCTCCTAAGAAGTGGGGAGAAAATATATTATGGGACTTTGCAGACGTAAACACGCCCCAGCAGGTTGGAGCCTGCGAGGAGTAAGGTTTCCCTGATCGCGGGTCCCCCTCCAGCCCGCCCCTCGCGCTGGCGTCCATTGCACGACGCCCGGTCGCCGCCGCTCCCAGGGGAGCCGGGCCCTCGCGCTCCCTCCAGGATGGGACAGGATATGACAGCCCGGTTTGTGCACCAGCATCCTTAATATTTCCTTCCTTTCAGAAGCAAATAGAGCGTTCCCTTATCTGAATGCTAATTTCCTAGTTAAAAACCCTCCCTTGCTGACAAGGGACTGAAAGAGTTTTAAATCACAGATGTAGAGTATCAAATGCAATAATGCTCTTGCAATAGTGCATTGAAGCCTCAATTAATTAACCCTTGGGCTAAGTAGGCAGGTACATGGCGGTGGCCGCAGGCGGTGGATGGATGAGATTTAAATGTGCATCTCATTTCCCCAGCACGGAGCATGCCGTTTGGTTCAGAAAGGAGTCATTTTGCACACTCGCCTCATTTACTCGCTGCTTTAATCCTCCTAATTCCACCTGAGATCAGGGGAGAATTGAAAAAGGAAGGCGAGGAGCAGGGGTTGCGGGCCGGGCTTTT
>NW_012118376.1:1806018-1820099 GCF_000951035.1 Colobus angolensis palliatus
GGCCAGGCCCGGCCTGGGAGCCGTGTCCCGAGCTGACTCGGTGTAACTCTCCAGCTCATTTCTCTCTACGCGATTT
Source organism: Colobus angolensis palliatus (assembly GCF_000951035.1). Taxonomy (NCBI): domain Eukaryota; kingdom Metazoa; phylum Chordata; class Mammalia; order Primates; family Cercopithecidae; genus Colobus; species Colobus angolensis. Next base: position 1,806,095 of record NW_012118376.1, read on the forward strand.
ACCATCTGTGAACTGGTCTTTAACCTAATAAAAATCATCTAGCTTTTGACTAACAAGAAAAGGAAACAGTGCTCATTGTGGGGTTTGGGGAAAATGGCTTCACTAATGTGCAGGATGAGAACGGAGTGATTTATAGGCGGTTTTAACTGTAGGCTATGATTAGGGGGCTGGTAGTAAGTGCATTAGATGTCTAAGTGTGGCAATAGAGTAAATAGGCGTTTTATTTATCGCAGTGCCAGGGGCCTCTTAGCGGAAGAGCGCTTCTCCAAATTGAAATATAGCAGAGTTTACACTCCTGATTAGGGCTTCAAGCGCAGAGCCCAAGGCTATCAGCTAAGCAGAAACAACGCTCGCTGACACCTAATTGTCACTGGATTAATGTGCAAACAGGGACAGCGAACAGCAACAACAAATAACCTAGTGTCAGAGCCGTTGGTGGCAGTGTCCACTCGCAGTGACTTGGGGCCAAATTGGAGTTTATATGTCAAAGCAGGCTCAGATCAATGTGTTGGGCTCCTCCTGCAAAGGGCTGGATGGAGTCGTGGCAGTTGTTGATCTATGGGTGTGTGTGGGCATATTATGTGCTGGGGAGTGGAGGAGAGCAGGCAGACGGAGGAGGTGAAATGCCTTTCCATTAATTTTTTTTCTGCTTTATGCGCCCGAATTCACAGCTATTAAGATAAATTTATGTGAATCAGGTCTTTCTCTCCAGGATCTTGTGACTTTCGCCTGTGTCTCCATATAAAATTTAATAACCTTGTTTGTGAATCAAATCATTCCCACAACAACAGATTCAATCTGGGTTGCCACCTGTCTGGCTTTGGACAGGAGCAACCGAATTGGGCAGCTGGGTTCCAGCCTTTCACGGGGGCTGGTGGTTGGTTGGCTGCCTGGCAGGTCCGTTTGCCCTGGGGTTTTCCGAAAGCAGGAGTAGATGCGGCTGTCATCTGAAGGGGAAAGGGAGGACAGCCATCCATATTCCCTGAGACCCGCCTTTTCTTCCAATGACCAAATTGGTGGCAGCCCTATTTAAAAAACACAAGAATTCATGAGAGTCTAAAGCAAATGGGGGAATAGGTTACCATCCAAGAAGTTCTTATGCTCACTCATTTTTCTTCTACAATTAGCCATTTAGGGAGGGAAAAAGTCACAAATACATGAATTATGTTCTTAAATGTATTTCTAAAGTTCTTAAGTTTTATTGAGCATGAAAGTTGGTCTTTCCCTGTGTTAAGAACTGAAGAAGCTATAGAACTAGCTAGTAGCTCAATGGTGCAAAGTCTTATGATTTAAACTTGACATTTGCAATTTTTTGCCGTAAAATATTACTTTCTTTATTTCAAGACTTTAGTTGAAAACCTCGTAATTCCCTTTAAGCTCCATTTGATTGTCAATTGCACAACTCTCTCTAAAGCTTAGGGCTTATGATTTTCATACACACATGATTTATGCTTTTTGTGTCACAATATAATGTACTTTGGTACAGCTCCCACTTATTTCTCTTGCATCACGAGAGATTTTCCTTTTAGAGGCTGGGAGTTTTACAGTGAAGCTGTGAGGGAGTTGTGATCTGGCTGTATGTCTCGTTGAATTGTCCAAAATTGCCATATTTGTTGCCCTATACAACCTTCTGTGCCACTCCATTTAATATGTTTTCAGAAAATGGTGACCTGGATATCTGCATATCTGGATAAAAGAATGAAATTAATTTCACCATTGAAAATTTCAATCGCTGGCTACAGAAAGATCATTCATTGCCTCAAGTATGGGTAGAGAGATAGCAGAGCCAGTGTTAGATGTTGCAAACACAGATTTCCTTTAGTCCATTTGTTGTCAGTAAATCGTAAAGCTGGATTTGCAATGGCAAAATCCCAGATATGTTTTACTGGATCGATTCAATGCATTTTAGTTGTAAAACTCTAAGTTCATCCAAGCTGCTGATTAGAGCATAACATTTAAGTTAATGCTATACACGAACAACAATACTTAAAAACAAAAATGCCACAAAGAGATATTAAGCTTTCTGAAAAACCATATATTGTTATGGCAAATGTTGGAATTCATGCAGGAATTTTGTTGATCCTAATTACTATACTTTGTAGATTTTACTTTGTTGTTCCCTAGAACTGGAAGGAAATTTAGAGATTGTCATACTCTCTTTACAGCCCTCTTCTGTACAGATGAAGGAACTGAGGCCCAGAACGGTTAAATGTTTTGCTTAAAGCCACACACACGATGAAAATTTACCAAGTATTCCTCCTATTTGTCATTATTTCAGTCAAGCCATAAGCATTGTAAGTATATGAGAAAAACATCAGATGTTTTTGTTATACCTTGTCAATGTTAATTATTCAGGCATTTATAAACATTAACATTTTTCTGGCACACAAAAAAACTTTTCAAATTCTTGATTTAAGAAGTAATTTTAAATGGGTGTTATTCTTTGATTACATATCTAGGAATTGTGAAACAATTACAAATGTAAAGGAGTTTTCAGTATTTGAAAGTGTTGCCATGTCTTGGCTATTTGAGGTTAGGGTTATATTGTTTCTTTTCAAGTTTTCTGCTTCTTTTGTCTCCCACTCTCTCAGCTCTTTGGCTTTTTGCCTTCTCCTCCCGGCTCTACAAGGAGAATACTGATTCAAAGAAGTGATTTTATCATTGCTGATAAAAATTTCATGAAGAAAATAGGACAGAGCTAGCAGATAGAATGGAGTTTGATTATCATACTTCTCCTTGGCTCTCCCTGGCTATCAGTACGATGAGTAAGCAAGAAATAATCTAGCCTATAGAAGAAAAGGTAATATTTGGTAGGTTTTAAAAATAATTCTGCTGGAAAGTTATAGATTTATTTGTGTATGAATCAATCTTGGAATTCCTATGATTGCCTTTGAGGCATAAACTTCAGAATGTGTCTGAATTATTAAGCATCTACCTTGTTGGTGTAGCTAGGTGTTTAAGAGAAGTAAACTTAAACTATGTTAACCAAGAAAAAATTAGCCCCTGCCTGCCCCAAGTTTAGGTGTGTCTGTTTAAATCTGGATCTAATCTGAAATTTCCGGTAATGTAGTCAGACTCTGGGTGGCATTTGGTAGCTCTGGGAATTATAGTCACTCTAGTGAAATTGCTGAAATCTAAGCTGAGGACATCATTGGTGCTATAAATCTGGAGTCTAAGCTACAATGTACACTGACCAGATCCACTCACCTCCTCTTGGCTTCACCCTGAGTTCTTGGGAAATTCTTTTCTTTTTTCTCTCTCTTTTTTTTTTTTTTTCTGAGTCGGTGTCTTGCTCTGTCATCCAGGCTAGAGGGCAGTGGCACAATCTTGGCTCACTGTAACCTCTGCCTCCTGGGTTCAAGTGATTCTCCTGCCTCAGCCTCTTGAGTAGCTGGGACTATAGGCACCCGCCACCAAACCTGGCTAATTTTTTTATTTTTAGTAGATATGGGGTTTCACCATATTGGCCAGGCTGGTCTCAAACTCCTGACCTCACAATCTGCCCGCCTCAGCCTCCCAAAGTGCTGGGATTACAGGCATGAGCCACCGTGCCCGGCCTTCTTGAGAATTTCATGACCAAACATTATTAAAAAAAAAATAGTACTAGGTCTATAACTGGGTATTTTTGTATAATAAATGTTTTAAACACAATTCTGATTTTATAGACTAAAATGATTGTAAATAACTCTTAAAGGAAGAAAGAGAAGCTATTCAGGAATTATTTCCATGAAGGAAATATCATTTGTCCTGGGTGCACAATTCCAGAAGTATTTGAGAGTAACCAAAGCCATTTCGGAGAGAAGAACCAGGTGTTGAAGGGAAAAGACGGCTGATGTGGGACAGGTGGGAAGCATGGTTATGGTTGGTGCCCTAGAATCATATAGTGTGGTGGCCTTGAGCAAGTCATTGTCAAACAGCCATGAAGTGATTTCCTAACCTACAACCAAGGGACTAGTCACAGAATGTCTTAAGGTAACGTCCACAAGCCATTACGTCAGCATCTAATAAGCCCCTCCAAGGGATTCTAATGAACTCCAGAGTTTACAACACGTGAATCAAAGAACCTATGCATTTTCTTGTAAATGTGATTTTTAATCATTTACGCTTTAGGAATTTAAACTCTATTACGGTTCATGGAAAAGACTTAAAGAGACACTGATGACTGATTTAAAATATTCCTTCAGGACACCGGAAGACTTCATTAGACAAACTCTTCAAGAACTTTCTTCTTAGATTACACCTACCTCATGGAGAACTGCAATCGTCCCTGTTTGCTGTTTTGTTTTGTTTTGTTTTTTGAGGTGAAGTCTCGGTCTGTCGCCCAGGCTGGAGTGCAGTGGCGTGATCTCGGTTCACTGCAACCTCCACCACCCAGGTTCAAGCAATTCTCCTGCCTCAGCCTCCTGAGTAGCTGGGATTACAGGCACTCGCCACCACGCCCGGCTGATTTTTGTATTTTTAATAGAGATGGGGTTTCATCATGTTGGCCAGGCTGGTCATGGACTCCTGACCTCAGATGATCCACCCGCCTTGGCCTCCCAAACTGCCAGGATTACAGGCATGAACCACCGCGCTCAGCCCCCTATTTGGTTTTTAAAATTCTCTCTAACTTAAAAAACCACAACACTTTTCTGTAGTTAACAAAAAATTGTGGATTAAAAACACTGTGAGATATCCTCTTCCTAATTTTCTCAATTAGTTAAATTACCATGTTGCACCTTTGAGAAGTAGCATGATTTCATCTACATAGGAATGCAATTTTATTTACTTTTTGTATTTTAACTTTTGAAATGAAATGGAAACCAAAATATTCCAAATTAATATTCTTCAGGATTGTGCAGGAAGCCCAGTTCTTTTTTTTTTGGGGGGACAGAGTCTTGCTCTGTCGCCCAAGCTGGAGTGCCGTGGCACAATCTTGGCTCACTGCAAGCTCTGCCTCCCGGGTTCACCCCATTCTGCCATCTCAGCCTCCTGAGTAGCTGGGATTATAGAGGCCTGCCACCACGCCCGGCTAATTTTTTGTATTTTTAGTAGAGACGGGGTTTCTCCATGTTGGTCAGGCTGGTCTTAAACTCCTGACCTCAGCTGATCTGCCTGCCTTGGCCTCCCAAAGTCCTGGGATTACAGGCGCCTGCCACCATGCCCGTCTAATTTTCTTTTCTTTTCTTTTTTTTTTTTTTTGTATTTTTAGCAGAGACGGGGTTTCACAGTGTTAGCCAGGATAGTCTCGATCTCCTGACGTCATGATACGCCCCAGCCTCCCCAGTGCTGGGATTACAGGCGTGAGCCACCATGCCCAGCCAAGAAGCCCAGTTCTTTAACATCATAAAATGATATGCATCTATGTATATTCCGTATATTTAAACATAATTAAAGGCAGACAAGTTATACTATATCCCAAACATGCTGACATGGTTTGGCTCTGTGTCTTCACTCAAACCTCATCTCATATTGTGATCCCCGGGTGTCAAGGGAGGGACCTGGTAGAAGGTGATTGGATCATGGGGGTGGTTTCCCCCATGTTGTTCTCATAATAGTGAGGGAGTTCTCACGAGATCTGATAGTTTTTTCGAAAATGACAGTTCCCCCTGCATGCTTTCTCTCTCCTGCCACCTTGTGAAGAAGGTGCCTGCTTCCCCTTTGCCTTTTGCCATGATTGTAAGTTTCCTGAGGCTTCTCCAGCCATGCTTCTTGTACAGCCTGTGAGCCAATTAAACATCTTTTCTTTGTAAATTACCCACGCTCAGGTAGTATCTTTATAGTAGTGTGAAAATGTACTAACACACATGCATATTATTCTTTGGCAAGCCAATTGTAGAAATCACTTTTTTTCTACCCCAGTACCCTAGAGCTAATTCCATTTTCATTTTACAAATGAATCCAATAAGCATTTCCTGCATTGGGCCTACAAGGTTTTTCAGGCTCAATGTGTATCAGTTTGTGTTCCTGCATGGTTAAAATAAAAGCAAAAGTATGTAGTAAGCGGTAAGTTCCTTCTCCCATCATGTTTAATACTGGTCATGGAGGAACAATATATTGTGTGCTTTCTGTATATATACACTCCTTGTAAGGTAGGATTCTCCCCCCTTACTTAAAGGGAAGTTTTTCTGAGAGCACATCTTTTTAATGGTATTCTTTCCCCTTCTTGGTGAGGGACTATTGATTGAGTGGACACCGCTTACTGTAGCTGTTCTGAGCTGCCAGCAGCAGGGTTTCCTGTGATTGATTTTATATAGCACCTTTTCTACTTGAGAAATCCCAAAGCACTTAACAAAGCAGGGAGTGAGTTTGATGCTGATAGTGATGGCGTAGGCAAACACTGGCAGTGGCACGAACCAGCAGCGGCTCACATTGCTTCAGATTCCCGACTCCAGAGAGCTGGCAGCCAGGTCGCCACCATTCCCTCTGGTCTGCCTAGAATCTCCAGACTGGAAAGGACATCTAGTTGTCCTTGAGGGTATTCCTTGACCTCCACCCTGGCCAGCCCCTAAGCCACTCAAGATAGATAAGATTGGCCACTGTTGGTGGCTTCAGAGGAGTCATTTACTCTTGAATCCTTTATTTCCTCATGAGTTTCATATGGTAGGTCGATTTGGTGTCCTGTCCAGTCAGCAGTTCTAAGACTCTATTTACTGATTTTTTTTTTTTTTTTTTTTTTTTAGTTTTTGTTTTTCAGAGACAGGGTCTTGCTCTGTCACCCAGTCTGGAGTTCAGTGGCATGATCATAGCTCACTGTAGCCTTGAACTCCTAGACTCAATCTATCCTCCTGCCTCAGCCTCCTGAGTAGCTAGGACTATAGGCATGTGCCCCCACACCTGGCTAATTTTTTATTTTTTTTAAAGACAGGATCTTCCTCTGTTGACCAGGCTGGTCTCAAACTCCAGGCCTCAAGTAATCCTTCTGCCTCAGCCTCCCAAAGTGCTGGGATTACAGGTGTGAGTCACCACACCCTGCCAATTTCCAGGGTATTTTTTGAGTCTCGAGGAGGTACAGGCTCAAAAGTAGATTGTGCCAGGCACCTGCTCTGGAGAGAGAATACTCTTTGGCTGACTTTAGTACTAGATAAGTGCAAAAACAAGCAAGAGGGCATCTGCAGAAATGCATGATGTGTTTGCCCTCAGAAGGAGCGTACATTGCTTGCTTCTTTGACACCTAGCACAGCGCTAACACATAATAACCCCTCAATAAATGTTTGTTGAATAGATGTGTAAAAATGAAAGGTGTCTTTTCAGTGTCAGAGGACAGATTTCAGTCCAGAATTGGGGGTGCTCAGGGCCTAGCATTGTCTACTTTAGCAATAAGCATGCAAAATTAGCCAGCCCTGTCCCCATGGAGGCAGCAAAAATGGGACAAAAATAATGGTCTTTTTTCTCCTGTCCTTTTCTACCTCGTTTTGATGCAAGAGTGAAGCTGCTTGTTTCATCTGCAGGTTGGGGTGAGGAAAGAAGGAGCAAATTGATGAGGTAAAAAGAATGAATGTTAAGCTCAGAAGCGTGATCTATTAACCTCCAGTAAAAATGAATTGGAGGGAGGAGAGATGTGGAAAGTCTCCTGGGAGGGAAGGAGAGACCTCACCTCTTTGAGTAGGTCTTGAAGCAACAAGGAACCTGTCATTGAAGGAACAGAAAGAAGGCCATACGATTCTTTTTAGGATCTGGACTATTCTTGCCCTCATCTTCATAGATGTGAACTTCCTTAGTGTCTCTAGCAATGAGCAGCAGGATAACTAGGGAGGGAGAGAAGAAGAAAGTCACGCTGAGACCTCTGGGTTCATACATGCCCTTGTACCCCATGGGAGGAGAACAGTGGCAGTTGTGAGGTGACTCTGGAGGAAGAGTTGGCAGGTCACATCCTGTGGCTCCAGCTGAATTGATACCCAGACGTCTGGCGTGTCATACATCTGATCACCCAGTTAGCTTGCTCAAAAGAGGTGAGGAACACCCAAATCAAAATGTGTGCATTCGTCTTCACCTGTGGTTTCTTTTCTTTATATGTATGGCCATAGCTTTTAAATTCATTTTCAAGTAAATAATTTACTTTTGTCTTACACAGTACATTGAACTATCAAGTGTCCTTTGCTCTTCAAATAGCCCACAGGGGCCCACAGTATTTTTGTCCTCATTTTACAGATGAAAAAGCTGAGGCTCAGAGAGGATAAGTGACTTGCCCAAGGTCACACAGCAAGCAAACGGTGGAGCTCGAATTCAAACCCAGGTTACTACAAGCCACATCTCACTCACTGTCCACTGTGCCTTGCTTTCTCCATCTCAAACAGAAAAAAATATTATAAATCCTGATTCAAAAGAGAAACTGTATTGTTATGACACTCCAGCATTTGAAGAACTAAGTTATGTTTATATTTTCCTTTTGAGGTCAGATCACACAGCCACAGCCAGCTGGCTTATTGCCCTAGGCTATTAACTAACACACACCACTTTTTATTTCATGGCCTTCTTTTTAGGAACAGGAATAGACACATGTGATTTTTGCCCATAACGTTCATGGCTACGTGTATTGACTCTACTTGGGGCATCCTTGACACTTTGGTAACCCCATCTCTGGGACGAGAGGGCTGGGCTGGGCTGAACCAATGTGCTCCAAGGCTCCTTTCAGCACCGACAGCCTATGACAGCAAGCAGGTGAGAGTCCACTGACCTGCAGCTAAAGAAAGAGGCAAACTGGGGTGGGCACAGCTGGCGACTCAGTTCAGATCCACGCTGGCTTACTGGGAGAGATGATGGCAGGCATTGGTTTGAAGCTGGGCACACAAACTCACACAGGACATAGTTCTTGCCCTCCAGGGGTATGGAGTCTAGCGAAGCCTTCCCAAAGGAGCCTGCATGATTGGCAGTTACTGCTCACGTGTTTACCTTGTATTGGTGAATTTTGCGATGTGTCCCTTGCACAATATGAGTAATTTAAAATATATCTATATGTGATTAATTCTTCCTTCTATCCATTGGGGAAAAAAGCCCTATTTAAATAGATGGATGGACATTGAGTGGGTGTCTCTGTGTCCCAATAGGGTGAGCACATTCTGCCCTTAAACAGATGCACATTGCATCCTTGGGAAGCTGTAACGGACAACTCCAGAGGTTTGCACTGTTAGGAAGCACACCTTGGAAATACCACACAAGGAGAGTAGGGCCTCTGGTGTTTCTGACTGACATGAGTGAGCTGAAGAAGAACCTGATTAAGGGAAACAGGGCCCTCCTCGAGAGATTGAGGGGAGCATGGATCACATGGCAGTTTTGTTTGGAAGAAAAGCCGGTCAAAGCCACAGGGAGTCCTTGTAAGGCCAAAGGAGAGAAAGTTGTTCCCTTGGAGAGAGTGGCATTTTGGAAAACTGAAAATCACTTCAGTAATATTGTATATGAGAATCTTTGTAACCAAAAAGAAATGCAATAAATCTCTCAGTTTGAAGGCTTCTTCAATATTTTACAAATCACACAATCATCTCCAGCTTTTGGCACAAAGAAAAATCCACATGACAAATCTTACGGAACATTAGCAGTATCAAGATAAGCTACATCTGCAGAATACCAATGAAATTATCCCTACCTGCTGCTGCTGTTTTCAAAAATGTGAGGCGGAGGGTCCACCTCTTTTTTCCCGTTAAAAATGGAAATTGGTGTTTGAGTATTCCATGAAGTTCTTCAGGTTCATTAACAAGGTCAAAATCAATGTTATTTTACTGTTTGGAATCATTTTTGGCGGAACAATGAAAAGAAACCATAGTAGAAGTAGTCTTAATATAATCATTTTCTTTTCATTGTTCTTTATGGGAAAATAATTTGGCCCGAAATTTAGTGGTCCCATCAGGGAGGTGATATCTTTAAAAAGGTGGTCTGAAGGACAGGTTTTACTGTACTTTAATAGGCTTATAGATTAATATAAATCTTAATATTCATAATCTTTACCATTTCTTTTCTCAATATCTGCTCCATCTATACATCTATTTATAATGTATGTTTCAAACACAAGATATACTTGATTTTTATTAAATATACTGATGGTGCTACGGGGACAGCCACTTGACCTAGTTAAAGAAAGAAAAAAGAGCCAGGGGGTCAAATTTATGGATAGTCTGCTGCTGAAAACAGATTTTTGCAGATAATACAGTGGCCTGAAAGCAGGGCTGTCTTTGCAAATTTGCCATGTGCTATTATTTGTGTATGGCCAGGTAGGTAAAATAAATATATTGGGTGCCAAATGTGAGCTGCAGATGATCATGATGAAATGTGGACTTCTCACCTGACAGCTTGATTTTTCTAATCTAAACATGGAACATTTTCAACCTACATATGCTCACAAAAGAACATCACAGTGATAACAACACAGGAAATACTTATTGGACAGAAAAGAAAATATGTAGATACGCAATGCTTGGCAAGAATAAAGAAATATGTGCTAATTTATTTTAATGTGGTTATTTAAAGGAAACATTATATAAGCGAGTTTTATTTTATTTGGATTCTGAGATTCCTTGTTTGCCTGTCAGCTTATTATGTTATAAACACTGAAGAAATTAATGAATTGTAGATGTGTACAACATTTATATATTATGTAAAAATATGTACACATGTATATATATATATTTTACTGATTATTAAAAGTAATACATCCTTATTATAGAAAATCTACAAAATATGAGGCAAAAACCAAAATACTCACCTTCCAGAGATAATCATGTTAACATTTTCTCTCCTCTGTTTTGTTTTACATAGTTTAGAGGATCCTGTATGTATAAAATTGAATACGGGTTTATTAAATTCCATTGTAGGATCCTAGAACTTACTTCACTATTTCCTATAATTGGATGTTTGTATGGTTTCCTGTTTTTTCCTATTATAAATATAAAAGATACATCTTTTACATAAACCTTTGTTGGCATTTCGCGTAACTGCCCCAGGAGCTAGTCCCAGAGACGGAATTAATGAATTAAGTAGAGTAACATTTTTAAGGCTTTTGATACCTATTGCCAACCACTTTCCACAAAGCTTAGGCCAATTTACAGTGTAAGCTTATTTTAATCAGAGTTGATGTACTTTGCCCACATGAAGAAAAGGCTGTGGTTTCAGGTTTCCAAAGCAGTGATCTCCTGTGATTGGTAATGATGTTCCTTTGTGGTTGCCCTGAGGAAGATGTGAGAAAGTGTTGCAGAGGCCTATTTGTCTGCTGTTAGGGAGTGCTAGTTCTTCTGGTTAATTCACATAAAGGCTTTCTTCTTCTTCTTCTTCTTTTTCTTTCTTTTTTTAGATTATGTGGTCCTCAGAAATAGTATTTAATGTTTTAAACATTAATATTAATTGAAAAAGGAGAGAATTTAAATAATGGCCTATATATTTTCTTTACCTTTGTACATGTATGTTTGTGGTAATGAGAAAAAAACCTGGAATTTATTATTAGAAAAATGGGTCTATAAAAGTATTTATGCTCTTTTGCCCACTCAACTTCCAGCTTTACTGACTTTAAATATTTTGTCCTCAGTACCTCAGTCCTCTGAGGTATTTGGCTGTGTGCAGCATGTCATATTCCTGTCCCCTCTGTTGATGAGGATGTGGCTTTGTGCCTGTGGATGCCTGTGTGCAGAGGCTGGGCTCTCTGAAGGCAAAAAGCAATCACTGACTCTGTGGCTGCTCCCGCGCGATCCCTGTATCCTACACACACTGGTTTCCCACCACCGGCTGTCTGGTGACAATGTGTCTACTGTGCTTGAACTGTTTAAATCCAGGGTATCATTAGGACACTGTCAGTTACTCCAAGATTCAACAGTATGGGTATGCGTGCTTTGGACATAGTGGGAATCATGTAAAGGAAGGAAAGCAAGAAGGCAGGGAGGACACACAGCCCCATTCACACTTAAATGCAAGGCCAAGGAGTGGGGGTTGTTTTCCGATGAATCTTTCAGTTTCTGCTAGTGTCTGGCTATCATCATTCTAAGTGGCAGTGTAGGGATCTTCTTTACTTTCCGGCTTTCTAATTGGCAACTAAATCCTATTTCTGAAAAGCAAAAATAGATGTTGCAAACAGGTATCTTTCTTTGGGTTGCTTTGGTCACCTTTAGAGTGCCTTTTCATAGGAAGAAGGAGAGAATGAAAGTTCTTTTGCTGAAGAGGAGCTTCCTACTCAGAACTTCTCAGAACATTGACCATGACTGCTCATGGCTAATCTTGGCTCCTTTGCCCTACAGGGAAACGCTGAGAAAAGCCTGAGAACTCAGGACTGGGGACAGGCTCTAGAGGAAACTAACCCACCTTCAGTGAGGCTTGCTTTTGTCCAGACACTGCCTATTTAGTACATTAGTAACCTTATTTTATTCAAAATAGAGCATCTCACTATATTTCAAAGTGGTTTACAACTCTGTAAAAAATAGAACATCTTTACTAGGGGATGGTAGAATATAAACAGTAGAAACACAAATATTAATACTACCCTCACAATGCATGCCTTACAAAAGATGTTTGCTTAGTTTTGTTATATATAAAAACATGTTTAGCTACCAACTTTACTGTCACTGTGGAAAATTGCATAAACCAATATATGTAAGTGAATAATTTTACATATAGTTAGTGTCTTTTCTGATTAAGAGTCTTTTAAAGAATATATTAATTATGCATCTTATGTATCCTATGTGGCTAAAGCAGCTCTGTGAATAGAGACCTGCCAGTTGTTTTGTTAAAATAACAGAGTGCAGCTGTGATAAAAAATAAATAAATAAATAAAAAATAAAAGAATGAATACAGCCTATCTGGAAGAGCTGTTTTTATTTTTAAAAGGTCAGGGAGGAGGAATCAAGAGTTAATATTTTAGTTTGCAAATATAAGAGTTTTGGGGGAGAATATCAGCTCAGGCAAATGTGTGGGCCACAATGGAATGAAGGTTACCTATTTGCTAAAATGTTTCCAAACTCGGACTTTCCAAGTGAGTGGTAGATGTGCTTGGGAAAGTCACCCTTGAAACCAAAGAGGGGAGGATGCACACCAAAAGAGAATCAGGTGTTTACATTGTAGTTGTAATGGCAACAATCACTGCTGCCAAATGTAAACTTCTTAGGTTTGTAAAACCCCAATTAACACCACTCTTCATAGATAAAAATGTACATTTGAAGGAAATAGTTTTACAATCGAACTAGAGATTGTCCTTGCCTCTCAGAAACAAAACGGAATGTTATCTGTCCAAGAAAAAACACTCTTTGAAAGTGCTTTCCCGAATCGTGCTGAGTCTTCAGTGTGTCAGTGGGCAGGTCCCGGCTGTGTTCTCAGCTTTGTGGTCCCCTCCGGGCCTCTGGGAGTGGCTTTGAATGGGACGGCTTCACAAAATCTGCATGAAAATTGGAAATTGTCAAAGTAATTTGCCATTTACTGACTTGCTCTCTATGCCTTTTGTGTTTTGATCAATAAAAACTTAAATCCTTTACCCAGTTTAGTAACAACCTATTCTAAAGCATTATATTCCCCCTAATGTTTTTCGAGTTCTGGTTGTACAGTTATCCATTTTCAATGATATTCATTTTAAAAGGTTAACAAACGAGAAACTAAACCAACCATACAAATAACAGCCCAAAGAACACTTTCCAAAATGTGTTGCTGTAGTGCCATTTCAAATTTAATATTCATGCAGAGGAAAGCTAAAGGCCACCAAACCAGGTGGATAAAATAGTACTGCATTTTATGACTCATTCTTAAATGAAATCTCTTAAATATTGCTAATGAAGCCGGCTCCCCCGCCACAGCCTTGGCGGGCGCCCTTTGGAGCTGCTTCAGTTCCATTTCCCTGTCTAGCAATTTGCCCCAGGCCCCTATTAAATGAATTATCACGGCCCCTAAATCATCTCTGCGGGGGTTTCCTCTAATCCCATCAAGACACTTACACTCCCTTTCTTCCCTCCTGGTGACATAATGAATGATTATTTCATGGGGAGCCGTTAAAGAGGCCCCTCTGGAAGAGGGGAATGCGCGCGGCCCGGGGCGGAGGCGCGGGTTGGGCCACGGGGAGGCCTGG
>NW_012118376.1:1820269-1844862 GCF_000951035.1 Colobus angolensis palliatus
CCGGCCCGGGTAGCGACTCCGGGAGCCCAGGAACGCAGGGCAAGGAGAGCGAATATAAATGTTTTCCTTAACCAGAGGAAACACTGCACTCACAAACCACTTGCGGAATAGATTAAGCTAATTTATTAAATACAGTTTGCCTGGTGACTGAGCTGAGCTGAGTAATGATTTACAATTAAAAAAAAATTAATAAGAGAAAGTCAGGGGCCACCGTGGCCCTAATCATGGGGCCATGGCAGCTCCGACGAGGCCGGGGCGCCCGTCCCGGCGCTGGGTTTGGGACCAAGGGTGGCCTTAGGCCTGCGACATTGGTGAAGCTTCGCAGCCGTTGCGGAGCCCAGACCCCCAGCTCCGGGGAAGTGGCGTCCAGAAGAGAGCTGGGCCCTGGGCGGGGTGCCACCTCCAGGGAGTCAGTCAGGCAGAAGGACCCTCTTCCCCAGAGGAAGGGGTGGTTTGGGGGGGGTGTGTGCCTGTGTGTGTTTTACAAGTTGTTTCTGAGGCTCTCAGACCTCCCTTCGCATACCAGTGCTGGGTCTTCTGACAGTGAAGTAACATAAAACAGTTTCCAGGAAATTTTGTAAATTAAACTCAAGGGCATGTGTCTTGAGCAGCGATTCTCAACAGCGTTGGGTGCCAGCAACCCTCATTTCATAATAAATCCTTCCTAATGCCCAGCGCGGTGGCTCATGCCTGTAATCCCAGCTCTTTGGGAGGCTAAGGTGGGAGGATCTCTTGAGCCCAGGGGCTTGAGACCAGCCTGGCCAAAACAGTGAGATCCCATCTCTACCCAAAAAGTACAAAAATTAGCTGGGCATAGTGATGCCTGTAGTGAAGCCTGTAGTCCCTGCTACTCAGGAGGCTGAGTCAGGAGGATCACTTGAGCCTGAGAGGTCAAGGCTGCAGTGAGACCTCATTATGCCATTGCACTCCAGCCTGAGCAACAGAGTGAGATCGTGTCAAAAAAGAAGAAAGTTGTAATATCTTTTACTATTCCAAATAAAAATATTGAATAGTATATCCCACATGTGACTTAGAAAAAGAGAAGACAGAAGGAAGAAAACAAAGAAAGGCAAAAACATAAGGGCCTAACTATAAACGAGAACACATAAGGTATAATATAACAAAAATATAGTATAATACATGTTTCAATGGGTACATGCTCCATCACGACAACTAAGGAATGAAGTAATCAAATAATCTCACGCCTTTTTTTTTTTTTTTAACAGGCTCTCACTCTATTGCTCAGGCTGGAGTGCAGTGGTGTCATCTTGGCTCACTGCAGCCTCGATCTTTGTGGGCTCAAGTGATCCTTCCACCTGAGCCTCCTGAGTAGTGGGAACTACAGGCACGTGCCACCACGCCCAGTTAATTTTTGTATTTTTTTGTAAAGATGGGGTTTTGCCGTGTTGCCCAGGCTAATCTTGAACTCCTGAGCTCAAGTGATCCTTCTCCTCCCAAAGTGCTGGGATTATAGGTGATCACATCACTTTATAACAAATGTTGATTTAAGAGAAAGCTTTCAGTTGATTGTTATTGACTCTTTTTCTTTATAAACAGCATTATGAAATAAGGGCTAAATAAGGCTATTTACTCACACATGTAAAATCATCCCAAATGTGACAGCTATGGTTGGGAGAACACAAAGCCCAAGAGCTACATTGCATTGTTGTCCGTAACATGATTTTCCAGAATGGCGAGCCACTCCTGGTCAGCTTCCAGACAAAACTGTGTACATGGTAGTTGTATTCCTGGAAAATTTAATGTACATTAAAACTAGGTAAAAACACTTTGTGCTCATATGAAAAATGGAGCTAGAGATAATTATCAAAGGCTTTTCCACCTACATGAATATCTGATGGAACATTGGAATGTGTTCTAAAGGACCTGGAACAATTGTTTGAGTGCCAATGCACTGCCTTTTTGGGGTAGACACTACCCCCTTTGAAACTCGCTGGTCTAGAACATTGGTTTCTAAATTCTTTGCTTTAGAATTTCATGGAGAGCAGAACATTTTACATATGACATTAGAGGGTTTGCAGGCCTCTTAAAACCCATTCATAGATCCTCTATCAAGTCTATGTATTCTGAATTCTAAACCCTTTTGTACAGCAGAAATGGAAAGGCTAGAATCATAGAACAGAATGGAATCTTACCTGGATCCTCTGAGGAAAATCAGCTCATGCAAAGTCTGAAGAAGACTATATTCAAATTTTGAGTTTATTTGGTTATTGCAGGAAATTAGTGACTTTCCTGGAAGTGGAAACTAAATTACTTTAGTCTTTAAGGCGGCCCTAACACATTGTTTACTTCTACTCAATTTTTGATCACTAAAATCCCTAAATCTATTCTACTTGTTCTGGCTGAAAATGTTTGACCGTTGTACTTAGGCAGATAATTTTTTATATTGAAGTGTAGGGCTTTACATTAGTACCTAGTAAATGCCTTCTTGTTGAAGACGACCCTTGTCTAGATGTTTTTAGATATCAATTTTGTCTTTGAATTCATAAGCTTTCCTTTCTAGTTCTCTGTCACCGCATGTCGAAATGTTATAATTAATTATTATAAAAAGGAAAACTGAGATAGAGGCCTCTTTTGCCAATGCTATGTCACTAGTAATAATAGGAATATGTTAACTTTCTAGTGTATATAGGAAAAGTCCCATTAGTTTGGTGTGTATATCATTGCATATTTAGAGCTGAAAAAATAAGGCAGTGTGCATTGTAATGGCACTTCCTTTTATGTTGTCAGAAACGTTTGATTTTTATTTAATTAATTTATTTTCAGATGGAATCTCACACTGTTGCTAAGGCTGGAGTGCAGTGGTGTGATCTTGGCTCATTGCAACCTTCACTACCTGAGTTCAAACGATTCTCTTGCCTCAGCCTCCTGGGTAGCTGGGATTACAGGTGTGTGCCACCACACCCAGCTGATTTTTGTACTTTTTTGGTAGAGACAGGGTTTTATCATGTTGACCAGGCTAACCAACCCGCCTAGGCCTCCCAAAGTGTTGGAATTACAGGTGTGAGACACCATGCCCAGCCTGATTTTTATTTTAAAAGTCTTTTTTTAGAAGATTGCTGTTCCCCACTCTCAATGCTGGGATTTTGTCAATTCTAAAAATAATATTGTACCAAATTTAAATATGTTTTATAAGAAGTTTTTCACAACCCTGCCATTTTAACATAACTGTTTTTATTTTTCCACTTTTCTTTCCACAGCTTCTACTTTTTGTTTAGGCTTTTACGTATTGCATGCCCAATTTTCTACGACTCTTTCTAGTTCCCTGTTAGAAATGGGTGTTAGCCTGGATTTATTCTTAAGCACGTGCAATTGAACTAAAACAAGCAACCGAGCATCTTCCATACAACTTTGCCTAAGTGGGCTGACAAGTGGGCTGAAATCTTTGTAGGCCTTACAGAAAGTGGTCACTATAGAAAGGAGGTAGAACTGTCACGTGAACTTAGCAGCTCACTTTTTAAAGAATCATCAAACATCGACATAAGTCAGAAGTGTATGGGAGGCAATGGGGTCTTGAGCTGCAATTTAGAAAGCCCTGAAGTTGTGATTTGGAACATTTTGGTTTAGGCAGCACAGTCGAAAGTCTGTGCCTTCAGTTCTGCTCAAGAACAGGGTGAGGGGGTAGGAAAGGGTGGTAGAGAAGGCATTTTAATTCATTTTTGGTTTTGGAGGGTGCTGGGACAGTTGGGGAAATCACCTCCTCATTAGAAGCCCGTTACTGGCAGGGCGCAGTGGCTCATGCCTGTAATCCCACTACTTTGGGAGGTTGAGGCGGGCGGATCACCTGAGTTCAGGAGTTTGAGACCAGACTGGCCAACATGGTGAAAACTCGTCTCTATTAAAAAATACATATATACAAAAATTAGCCAGGCATGGGGGCGTGTGCCTGTAATCCCAGCTACTTAGGAGGCTGAGGCAGGAGAATCACTTGAACCTGGGAAGCAGAGGTTGCAGTGAGCCGAGATCGCACTATTGCCCTACAGCCTGGGTGACAGAGTGAAACTCTGTCTCAAAAAAAAAAAAAAAAAAGCCATTTACTTCTATTCATCTCCCCATGGAACTTTCTTCAGGACCCAGGTGGGTGGCTACAGCCTAGAGATGTTTGTCCACAGCTCAAGGAAGTCTAAGCTAAAAGTTTCATTTACAATTTATACCTGCTTTTCTATCCTCTTATGTTGAGTGTTTTGTAGAACATCTTCTCTGCAAATATCCTTTATCTTTTAGAAAATTGATAATAATGGTGGCTATTATTTATTGGGCATCTAGTATATGCCAGGCAGTGTATACTTATATTATTATGCTTCACAACAATACCATGAGATAGGAGTCATTATGTCATTTTCACAGTCCAAGGTCATGTCACTATATAACATTCTGTGTCTGTTTAAGGCAATATAAATTTGAGCAATATAAAATAACATCACATGCTGGGCACGGTCATGCCTGTAATCCTGGCACTTTGGAAGGCTGAGGTGGGCGGATCACCTGAGGTCAGGAATTCAAGAATAGCCTGGCCAACATGATGAAACCCCGTCTCTACTAAAAATACAAAAAAATTAGCCAGGCATGGTGGTGGGAGCCTGTAATCCCAGCTACCTGGGAGGCTGAGGCAGGAGAATCACTGGAACTTGGGAGGTAGAGGCTGCAGTGAGCTGAGATCACTCCACTGCATGCCAGCCTGGGTGACAGAGTGAGACTCTGTCTAAACAGAGAGACCTGGGGTTTTTCCAAAGCAGGAAGGATAGTGTGACTGCTCTTACTGACTTCTTTCTACATAAAGCACAGGATGTTTCTGGAGTAAGCAAAGGGCAGACGCTTGAAACTTAGCAACAGGAAATGATCTTGAAACAATGAAGCTTAAGAGACAGAGCTGGCATATTTTCAGGATGTAAAATATTGGACTCGGAATATATAAGTTGTAGCACAGAATGTCTCACCAAACCACTGGGTGACTACAAATCAGTTACCGAAGTAAATTCCTCCAGTCTTAGGTTGCATCAATGTTTGATGAATAAATACATGATGATTTTTCAGAGTTGCTAAGGATCCCTTGTAAGAGAGGAATAGGAAAAGCTGACCTTGTTTAGCATATGCAATGCTTCTCAGGCTTTGAATGGAAACAGTCAAACCATAAAATGTAATTCTGTTTTCTCTCACCACTTAAGTTTTTGACCAAGAGTTACCCTTGTCAAGCTCAGAAATCATTCTGGGTGATATAAAGCAGGTTATAGGGCAACCCAGTTCCATAATTGAATAAATTATAAATTTTCAAATGTTTCTGCTCCAGAAATAAAAATAACTGGCCAGGGTCTTTTTGAGGTTGGCCTCATCCGTAATCTGAGTCCCTGCCTGAGGCAGCTCTAATCCCATGAATGCATGACTAACACAGTCATGTTGTTGCCGTGGCCCTTGGAAACATCAAGAGTCATCCTAAAAATTAATCCCAGACTTTATAGAATTATCAGGTCTTCTCTGTCGGTGGCTGGGACTGCTGTCATTGTTCCAGCTTACAATGACTTCAGAGCTCCCAGACAAATTAGGCCCTGATTCAGCCGATCCCCAGAAACCCCATTCAAGGGAACCCGGGCATCCAAAATGTATTCTTTAGCAAGCTAGGTCAGTGTGCTTAGTTCTGCCATCCGCACCAGAAAAGACTGTGGGTCTGGTCACAAAACCTAGGACATTTCCACGTCCTGATGATTCATTACCAGGGCAAATAGAATTATTGCAGACCACAATATCATTTATCATTTAATTACATATCTTTCTGGAAGACAACATACACAACCAAAGAGGCAATTTAGAGCTGGCTTGTCTTTTGCTCTGGGCCTCAGTTTCCTTGCCTGCAGTAGGAGAGACCTGGGTAGAATGGTCTGTGGATCTTGAAGGGCTCTTTATCCCTACCCTTCCAGAGTCTATAGATGCATAGGGAGATGAAGCTCTTACACAGAAGTGGCCTTTTTGAGCTACAGTTTCGTTGGTACCACCTCTTATCTGTGCTACGCAACTGCTTAGCCTCATCAAGCCTCAGCTTCCTCATCAGCAAAAATGGAGATAAGGACAGTACCAACTTCATAGAGTTAATTGCTTGAATTATTTAAGGTAATGCATGTGCACCTGAGAGAAGGAAATCTCAGAGAGCACTCAATTTATATGAGCTATTATAATGATCATTGGGCCATCTCATTGTAATCACTTTTCTTTGCTTATTTTCCTCCTTGCTCCCTATCTCTCCTTCTTTGCCTCCACCTACTTTTCATCACTTATCTTTTCAAATTTACTTTTACCGCACAAACCATCTTCAAGAGATAAACTTTAAAGAAACCAAAAATGAGGGATTCCAATATCAAGTTCAAGGATGATTGATTCCAAGACCCAATCCTAGATCTTTCAAGGTGTACTAGTTCATTCTATGCTGCTATAACCAAATACCTAAGGCTGGGTGATTTATAATAAACAGAAATTTATCTGCTCACAATTGTGGAGGCTGGGAAATCCAGTATCAAGGTGCCAGTATCTGGCGAGGGCCTTCTTGCTGTGCTATAACATGGTGGAAGACATCACATGACAGAAGCAAGGTGGGTAGAGAGAGAGAGAGTGCAAGAGGGGCCAAACCCACTCCCATGATAACAAGCTGCCTCTCGTGATAACAGTTTCAGTCCATTCATGAAGGTGGAGTCCTTGTGACCTAAACACCTCTTTAAGGTTCCAATACCATCACAATGACAATTACATTTCAGCATGAGTTTTAGAGGGAACAAACATTGAAATCACAGCACAAGAATTGTAAACAATTCCCTGCACTTTTTTTTGCCATATAGTATTTGCATATCTACTGCCCCCATCAAACCATTTATATGGTTACAAACATGTAGGTTGGGGTGTTAATGTTGTGGAGATGTTTAGGAACAGATATTTCTTTTGTGTACCTTCATTTTTCTGTGTGTTAGAACAGGAAGGGTTGGGTTCTCCTTAAAAGACTCTCTGGACGAGGACTACTGTTACTTTGTTTGCTTGTTTGTTTGTTTGAGACGGGAGTCTCGCTCTGTTGCCCAGGCTGGAGTGCAGTGGGTGATCTTGGCTCACTGCAAGCTCCGCCTCCCAGGTTCACGCCATTCTCCTGCCTCAGCCTTCCAAGTAGCTGGGGCTATAGGCGCCCGCCACCACGCCCGGCTAATTTTTTGCATATTTAGTAGAGACAGGGTTTCACCATGTTAGCCAGGATGGTCTCGATCTCCTGACCTAGTGATCCATCTGCCTCAGCCTTCCAAAGTGCTGGGATTACAGGTGTGAGGCACCATCCCCAGGCCGAGGAGGACTACTGTTTTGGCAATGTTTGTGGAATCTTATTTTCTTTGTGATGGATTAGGAATACATAACATGTGAAGCATTTTCCTTTTAAGATTTAAGTGTTTTCTACTTAGGATACTGCAGGTTAAATAAACATTTCTGTGAACAAGCTCTTTAAAACATTTATATTTTCTCCTTCCCACATACCTAAGCAAATCTTAATTAGTGTCATTTGCTTCAGAATATGCCCAGTTCATTTCCAGGCTGCCAAGGCAAAGTCAGAGTTCAAGTTGCCATATGTTGATGGGAACAGGTCGACAATCCTCTTGCCTGTCCAGAAGACATCCTCCTTGGTCCCTGAGCATTTGATAAAACCCACTTTCCCCATTTGCTCTGTAAATTCACTTCATATGTACTATCTCCTCTTGGAACTAGGTATCTTTGGAACAGAAAACTGGGAAAACAATCATGAGTGGCTGATGTCCTCTAGTCTTGCGTTACTGACCAAAATATCAACTACTTTATGGGATTCATCTATGAGCCTTACTATGTCATGCACTATAGAAAATTACACTTAATAGTCTCTAGGCCCCTTCTTAGGATGTTGTTAATTATTTCTATGTTACAAATGCAAGAAATAACCGGACCACTGGCAATGCAGTATGAGAGAATCAAGCAAATTTGGAACAAAATCTCAGATTTTTAGTGTAAGTCAACCAGTAAGTCATTCTCTTTCTTGCTTCCTTGGTAACAGCGGAATGGGTTTTTCCTCTTCTACTTTTAGCCTCCTTTATGAAAAAAGCCTTGGAATTATGGTCCTTTCATGGTTTTCCACAATGAATGTTGCTCCCTTCTGCCCTTTGTTTAGGAGAGATATTCTAGCCACAACTGAAAGAATATTGTTCTTTGTGACTGGAAATGCAGAAAGTGAGATCTGGAAACTTGGTTTGGTGGATACGGGGTGCACCACTCTGAGTCCCTCTTTAAGACCAAGGCATTTATTCCTAGAACTGCTGGAAGTGTTGTTTGCTGAAAGCTCTTAACAAAATATCTCTCCAGGAATTGTCCTATGCCAAAGAGAGCTGCCTTGCCAAAAGTGGCACTCCCTTCCAGGAGTCAGCCTGCATCCAGTGGCTGTCAAAGGGGGAACAACACTGCAAGATCATCTGGGCCCCTGAGCTCTCTGCAGACCAGCTGAAGCGACCGCATGGCCTCAACTTCTCCTTCCACCCATTCCTGTTTCCTGCCCTCCCTGCTCAGAGGTAACTCCGAGAGCACCCTCTAGTAAACCTCTTGCAAGAAAACTTCATCTCAGAGTCTATTTCCTGGGGAGCCTGACCTCCAACACTCAGACTAAAAGTGTTAGAGAGACTATGAAGCAGCTTAAAGTAAGTCTTAAGTCCCCGTATTTACTTTTTTTTCTCCCAGTAATATTACACTCATTGGTCTAAAATACAATGAAGAACTTTGAAGTGCTGAAGAACTTTGCGATATCAGTTGCAAAATAGAAAAAAGATATTAAAGTGTATGAAATGATGTCAACAAATGAGAAATTCATTTTAGAACTTTTTTTAACAAAAACACTAAACTGTCACTTTAAAAATCAGAGTTGTGAAAAACATAAATTTTATCAATTAGAATATTATTGTAAGAAATTCTGAAACAAAGAGCTGTCTCAGTGTCTTGATGTTTTTAGTGCTGTTTTAAAGGAGCGAATTGCCTATTATAATAAATGCTTGATGACTAAAGCAGCTACCTACATGGTCAGAGAGGGTGGGGGATGAAGGAAGAAGAAATCAGCTTCTAATGAGAAAACTAAGACACCAAGAGACGTTTGTTTTAATAGTTTGCTCTACATGCACACCTTATCAGGACTGTAATTTAAAAATTTTTTCAAGTAGTTTATTATAACAACATTCAATGATGACTATCTCATTCAACACATAGTTATAACAAAAATAATCATGACTGATTTCTTTTCAGGCACAATATATGTATCAAAATAGGGAATAGGCCTCTTTTTTCCTTAAAAACAAGCCTTTACTGGAACTCTTTTTTTTTTGAGATGGAGTCCCACTGTGTTGCCAGGCTGGAGTGCAGTGGCGCAATCTCAGCTCACTGCAACCTCTGCCTCCCAGGTTCAAGTGATTCTTCTGTCTCAGCCGCCCGAGGAGTTGGGATTACAGGCACACACCACTGTGCCTGGCTAATTTTTGTATTTTTAGTAGAGATGGGATTTCACCATGTTGGCCAGGATGGTCTCAATCTCCTGACCTCGTGATCCACCCGCCTTGGCGTCCCAAAGTGTTAGGATTACAGGGGTGAGCCACCGTGCCCTGCTACTGGAACTCTTTGAAAATTAATTTATATAAGTTGTATCTCAAAACTTTATAATAATGTTATATTATTATCATTATTATAATAATAAAAATCATACAGCACCAAAGTATACAGAGTAAACAGTTAAAATCCCCTCCTCAGGGGTAATCACTGTTCTGTTAATTTTCAGATCCTTTTTTATGGGGGTCATGGTTATTCTAGGATCTATATACATACACAGCATGTCTTTCATTGTGTTTTCTCTTGTATTCTTACATTAATAGAATCATTCTATTGTATTGTAACTTGTACTTGTTAACTTAAGGTTTTATTAAAATTCTTTTTAACCTGTTAAATTCAAACTCACACTGTGGTATTCCCAACTACTATATTAAAATTAAATTTGATGCTACATTGACCCTAGGGATGTTAACTATTTTGAGGAATCAAACTGCTTATCTAAGTGAACAAATTAACTATTTCAGTTTTCTAATATAAATTCTAATTTTTCTCAAAATGCAGAGAATTACATTTTCCCTTTTCTTTTCAGACGGGTTCAGTTGAGCCTGACACCAGAACTAATTTTTTTAAAAAAATATCCAAGCAAAATTAAATCCAATTCTAATCTGATTCTCAAAATGAACTTGACATTTTTTTTTTGGCCTTGGTGTTACCCTGCCTCCTCCATAGACATGTGTTAAAGGAAGGCTGGAAGGGAAAAAACTAGTTTCAGCCACTCAATTTTGCTTATATTTGTTTTCAAATCCAAGTAGCCTTTCCTTTTCAGTAGCAAAGGTCCTCTCTCCTGCTCCATCACTGGTCTGTAAAGTAAATTGCAAAAAGCTACCAAAGTCTGGCTACATCCTCATAGCGACTGTTTAAACCCATTACTTTCTCTTTTAATCAAATCACTGTTGTGTCAAAATATACGATTCTCGCCATGAATCTCCCCAGCTTGTTACAGGTCACCGGTTGCACCTTGAAAATGTTTGCTCTCCTAAGCGTCTTCTCTCCAGCCTCCAGCTAAATTGCTCCACACCAAGCCTGATCATTTTTCTATACACATAGACCTCTAATTAATATAAACATAATAGCAACGAGAACCTGTACTTTACGAAGAGCGGAAAGAAAAATGCCTGGTCAGTAAGTATGTGAAGTATCATTTGGATGATGGCAAATGGGCATTTAGGCAGATATAAGCATTCAAATCATACTAAGAAAAAAAAAGCAACCCCTGAAAATTCCTTATCTCCGAATTACTGAGAGGTTTCAGCCTTTATTCTTTTCTGCTTTAAGAAATGTTTTATATAAAGCCACCAGAGGGCCAGTAAGGAAAATAGTAATTATGTTTAAATAGCCAACACTTCACTAACATAAAATATTTGTGCAGGCTCTTAAACATGAAGTTAAGTGCCAGAGGCTATTTTCATTGTTTAATGTATTAAGTAAATAAAAATGTATCTAAGATGTGGACACACAATTAGTTTTGAGTTATTTATCCTGGAGTTTGTATGGTTTAGAAAAACTCCATCTTCTTGGCTGCTGCTGTCCTAATGCATTTAACTTCAGCCATCAGCTATGATTAAACACCTGCTGTTGTGGGGAAACAAAGCACACTAATCCAATATGTATTTCTGACATCTTAAATATCACCCAGTCCCCTGACATCAGGCACAGCTTTTCAGCGGGATGGAATTCCAGAGCATATTTTTCTAATTTATGGATGGACAATAAATCAAAATTAAGCCCTGGGCAATGAAATATACATCAGTGCAGAATGAACTGACTGCAAACGAGGACCCTGCACAACCGAGGGGAAAAGGATATATTAATGGAATCCTAAGCTGCAAACACTGAAGTGAAAATTAAGGAAGTTTATTTCACATTTTATCCTTATGAAAACAAAAGACAGAAAATGAAAAGTTTTCTATTTTGTCATGCACAACACCAGAGGAGAACATTTACATTTTTTTAAAAAAGTGACTGTTTCCAAATACTGGTATGTGAGTGATTAAAAAATCTCCTCTGCTCTTTTTCGTATTTTCAATATTTAAGAGAGTTTGAAGAGCTTAGCATGGTTTCAGTGTTGCTTTTCTGGAAGAATGAACAAAGGCCATTGTTGACAGTCGTCAGCTGCTTCTGGGAATCATCAAGAAGGACTGGCTGGGCTGGGAGCTGTCCAGTGCTGAATGAATCTTCCGTGGGCTGACCTCCAGCTATCCTGGAACCTGGAGACAAGAGGTGACCTGAGAGCTTTGTTCTCATCGATGGCCTTCAGGAACCTCATGTGTAGGGCCACTATCCTGCTCTGGCCACTGGCTCTGTCCACCCCAGACCCTGGGCTGAGGTCACGTTGGAGCTGCAGAGGTGGCTTATCCTTCTCGCCCTTGATGCTACCAACACCATATGTCTTCAACAGAGCCTGCCAGGGCAACAACCATCATCTTTATCAGGGATATTGCTTTATGTTTATGAGCATGTCGTGGCTCTTAAATATCACCTCTTGAATCCTCACAGCATCTCTGTTATTGGAATAAGTGGCAAATATTTATTTAATTGTTAGAGACAGGGATACACAGCCATAGCAAAATTGAGAGCTTTGTCTTGGGCCACATGAAAAATGGTGGAATTGGTGAAAGGATCCCTGCTGACTGACTTACAGTTCTAGGTCTCACTTAGACAGCAACTCCACCCCCAGTTGACAGAAGTATCTTCAGGTTACTGTTCCTAAGGCACTTGCATCTATAGAACAATTATTTCTGTAGATTCATATGTTACTGGCTTACTGACATATGGTATCTATTTATGAATAATTATTTATATGGACTTATGTTATTGAGAACATTTTAAATTATTAAAATTAATATTAAAGGAAACGACGTCATTTGGGATTTTTTTCCTGTATCTCAGAAAGAATATAAGGTTCCAGATCTTATACTAAAAAATTCTAAGTGGAAGAATGAGTGATTTTTAAAATTGGTATCCTTTGGGGTCAGTAATTATTGGGGCTGATATCCGTGGCTGTTATGAAGCATAAGTATGAAGAATATATTCCCTCCACCATTCCACCATTGTGATTTTAATTTTTGCATTAAAACCTCTTTCACTTTCTTTTCTTTTCTTTCTTTCTCTCTTTCCTTTCTTTCTTTTTCTTTCTTCTTTCTTTCTCTTTCTTTTTCTTTTTTCTCTTTCTTCTTTCTTCTCTCTTTGTTGTTTTTCTTCTTTCTTCTCTTTTTCTTTCTTTCTCTCTCTTTCTTTTTTCTCTTTCTCTTCTTTCTCCTTCCTTCCTTCCTCTTTCTTCTTCTTTCTTTCTTTCTTTCTTTCCTTCCTTCCTTCCTTCCTCTCTTTTTTCTTTCTTTCTTTTTTTCTTTTTCTTTCAATCCAGGGTCTTGCTATGCTGCTCTGGCTGGAGTGCAGAATCTATTCACGAGTATGATCATAGTGTACTATATCTTCAAACTCCTGGGCTCGAGAAATCCTTCTTCCTCAGCTTCCCAAGTAACTGGGACTGACTTTTCTTTCTAGTTCAAATCCTTGAAATGATTCCTTATGGGAAATATTCATAAGCCTGGCAGGAAATTCTTTGTATAAAAATATATCTTAGTATTAATCAACTTATCAGTTTTTGAGGAAAACTTTGTGCTTTAAAGATCTCTGCTCACTGCAACCTATGCCCCTTGGGTTCAAGCAATTCTCCTGCCTCAGCCTTCCAAGTAGCTGAGAAAATAGGCGCCCACCACTATGTCCAGCTAATTTTTGTATTTTTAGTAGAGACAAGGTTTTGCCATGTTGGCCAGGCTGGCCTCGAACTCCTGACCTCAGGTGATCCACCTGCCTCAGCCTCCCAAAGTGTTAGGATTACAGGTGTAAGCCACAGTGCCCAGCCAAGAAATAGTTTTTAAAATACCTCCTTTCCATTTAATTATCAGAAAGCTACAAAGTAATCTTGTTAATAGTAATAGAAATGGATGATGTTAGTTGACAGCCCTGTTTTGGATGCCTTAGATGAATTATTTCTAGTAGTCCTTATGAACAGCCTGTGGTTCAGTACTGTTGTCATCCGTCTTGAAGGCTGAGGACATGAGTCTAGAGGATCAGACACTTGCCAGAGGTCACACGGTGATGAATGGAGAAGAGAAGCAAAATCTGGCAGTCTGTTTGCAGAGCCTGCCTTCCAAGTACATTGTTACTCTGTAAATATTTAAAAGCCACAACTTAATGCTATCTTTAGTCTCTCTTTGAACATAGGCATAGACATAAAGGAAAGTTTGATTTTTATATGTTTTAACTTTTAAACTCTCCAGGCTAGTTTAACCTATCTCCTCTAGATACAGTGTTTTTCTATAAATCACTAAAACGGGATCACTGGCTACTGTTTATAGTCACTGCCACATAATGGCAAGTAGAATTATAATACTAAAAATTACGTCCTCAAGGTTCAGGTAGTACTCTATCCACGTTGTAATCTAAATTTTTTTTTGTTTAAAAATTCTAGCTACTATATCGGTAAATATGGACAAAAACCTATGAATGCTAATAAGGGATACGGAATTTTAACAGTATGAGTAAATGAGTTTAAAAACTAATGATTTTTCCCAGGCTGAAATTAAATAAAATCCTATAGTTTGGTTTACAAAAGTTTTAAAAACATTTATCAAAACCTTGCCATAGCATTAGAATACTTCATTGTTATTTTATTTTATTTTATTTTATTTTATTTTATTTTGAGTCTCACTCTATCGCCCAGGCTGGAGTGCAGTGGCGCGATCTCGGCTCACTGCAAGCTCTGCCTCCCGGGTTCTTGCCATTCTCCTGCCTCAGCCTCCCCAGCAGCTGGGACTACAGGCGCCTGCCACCACGTCTGGCTAATTTTTTTGTATTTTTAGTAGAGATGGGGTTTCACCGTGTTAGCCAGGATGATCTCGATCTCCTGACCTCATGATCCACCCACCTTGGCCTCCCAAAGTGCTGGGATTGCAGGCGTGAGCCACCGCACCCAGCCTTCATTGTAATTTTAAAATGTGTACATTGATGAACAAAAACACGTTAATTATTGCAGACACAATGTTTACTTTTAAAGTTACTAAAATAAAATAGAATATTTTCTCATTAGTATCATCCATGTTTTTCAAAATTAATACATTTAACCAACTTCTATTGATGGTCCACCATGTACTAGGCATTATGGTAGGCCCTAAGAGATCAGTACAAAAACAGATAGATATGGTTTCACTTATGGAGTTTGTCTTCTAGGTGTGTATAATTCTGTTTTTTTATCATTGGAAAACTATGTCATGAGAAAAGTTGGAGAGCATGAAGAATGAAGAAATGTTCCTGACTTAAATAAGAACTTTATTTTGGCATTGTAATCCACATAAAATATCCTAGAAAAATGGTCTTACATTCTTTGATATCTGCGTTTCTAAATGTCAGCATTTTCATTTCCTAGGTCTACAGACTCCTAGGTCCTGCTCATCATAGTTTCTTGTTAAGGATGTGCCTGGCGGACAGTTAGCCAACCTGTTACTCTAGATCTGTTTTTTCCTTCTCTGTTTCTTGGCTGAGACTCTTGTCAAACCTAACATTTAGGTAACATTCCCTTTTTTTTTTTTTTGACAGGGTCTTGCTCTATTGCCCAGGCTGGAGTGCAGTGGCACAATCTGAGCTCACTGCAGCCTCGACATCCCAGGCTCAGATGATCCTCCCACCTCAGCCTCCTGAGTAGTGAGGACTACAGGCATGCACCACCATGCCTGCTGATTTTTTGTAGAGATAGAGTCTTGCCATGTTGCACAGACTAGTCTTGAGCTCCTGAAGCTCAAGTCATCTGCCCACCTCAGCCTCCCAAAGTGCTGGGATTTCAGGTGTGAGCCACCATGCCCAGCCATATTCTTTTTTTTTTTCAATTGAGGTGAAATTCACATAACATAAAATTAACTATTTAAAGTGAACAATTCAGTGGCATTTAATACATTTACAATGTTGTACTACTACAACCTCTATCCAGTTCCAAAACATTTTTATTACCCCCTCAAAAAAGCCCATACATTTTAAGCAGTAACTTCCCCTTTTTCCCCTCCTCCCAGCCCTTGACAACTACCAATCTGCTTTCTATATGGATTGATCTATTCTAATATTTCATATAAATGGAGTTATATAACATGTGACTTTGTGTATCTGACTCCTTTCATTTAGCATAATGTTTTCTAGATTCATTCACAGTATAGAATGTATCAATACTTCATTCCTTTTTATGACTGAATAATATTCTGTTGTATAGAAAAACCACATTTTGCTTATCCATTTTTCCATTGATGGATATTTGGGTTGTTTTAACCTTTGGTTATCATGAATACAGATGTTACAAACATTCATATATAAGTATTTATTTGAATACCTGTTTTCAATTATTTGGATTATATTTTTTTAAATATTCTTTTTATTTTGGAATAGTGCTAGATTTAAAGAAAATCTGCAAAGATAACACAGAGAATTCCCATATATCCATCATCCAATTTCCCCTATTCGTATTTTACATACCCATGATACAATTGCCACAACTAAGAAACCAACATTAGCACAACATTATTTGCTAAACACCAGACTTCATTTGGATTTCAATAGCTTTTCCAATAGTACCTTTTTTTTTTTTTTTTAAATTCCAAGATCCCATCCAGGAGTCCACATTTAGCATTTAATCTCGTTAGTCTCCTCTGGTCTGTCACAGTTTCTTGGTCTTGATCTTTCCTTGTTTTTCAAGATCTTGAGAGTTTTAAAAACTACTGGTTGGGTATTTTGTAGGATGTCCCTCAATTTGGGTTCACCCGGTGTTTTTCTCATGACTAAACTGGAGTATGGGGAAGAACACCATGGAGGAGATGTGCCCTTTTCATCACATTACATCAGGCGGTACCTGCTACCACCATGATTCATCACTGGAGATGTTAACCTTGATCACCTGGCTGAGGTGGTGATCTTGTTTTCTCCACTGCAAAGGTCCTTTCCACTGCCCTTTGTCTATTCTGTTCTTTGGAAGCAAGTCGCTAAGTTCAGCCACAGCCAAGATGGGGGTGGGTGGGAGGTGCTAGAATTGATCTCCACCTCCTGGAGGGAGGAATATCTACATAAGTTATTTGGAATGCTTCTATAAGGAAATTTATCTCTTTCCCCCATTTATTAATTTATTTTTACTTTAATAGATTCAGAGGGTAAAAGTGCAGTTTTGTTACTTGGAGATATTGTGTAGTGGTGAAATCTTGCTCTTTTAGTATATTCATCACCTGAATAGTGAACACTGTAGCCAATAGGTAATTTTTCAACCCTCACCACCCTCCTATCTTCCCATTTATTCAATTAAGTATTTACATCAGTGTGAACTCATAGATATTTATTTTATAGTTCATATCTTTTTAAAATCTTGTCACCAATATCTGTCAGAAAAGTGATAGATGCAGAGTGAGTGCAGTTTAGAATGCTTCGAAGGGAGGGAGACCTTGAGTTTACTAAAAGATATAGTAGCCACAGAACAAGATGAGGTGACTCATGTACAATTCCTATAGGATGGGAGCTTTGAAGACTTTTACTAAGCACACATATAACACATTTTGGTGCAAGACCTTTAATGGAGGCTGTTTATTTTGACAGGGCTTGTTTAGGTAGGACCTAAGTTTTCTGATTCCTTGTTCTGTGCCACTTTCATAAATAGGTCAGCCCATAGAGACAGAAAGAAAAACTCTATTACTGTTTTCAAGAATTGAGATGCCTACTATAAAATTAGGTCTCAAACAGGAGGCATTTAAGACCTTTAGACATTTAAGACCTTTAGATTCATTGTAATGAAACTGTGAAACACCAAAGTCAAAGAGAAAATATTTACCACATTCAGAGAAAAGAGGATAGGTGATTTATAAAGGAACTACATTTAGACTTGCTGACTTCTTTATAGCAACAATAAAAACCATATGAAAATGAATAATATAGTTAAAGTGCTCAGAAAAATAACTGCCAACCAAGAACTGTGCATTCAGCTAAGTTATCATACAGCAGTGAGAGAAAAATGAAAATGTTTTTAGACAAACCCTGAGAGCATATTTTACCAATAGATCCTCAGGGAATAAGAAAATTGAATCCAGAAGGAAGAATTGAGATGAAAGAATAGGAAGCAGGGCCGGGCGCAGTGGTTCACGCCTGTAATCTCAGCACTTTGGGAAGCTGAGACGAGACAGTATCACCTGAGGTCAGGAGCTCGAGACCAGCCTGGCTAATGTGTTGAAATACCATTTCTACTAAAAATACAAAAAATTAGCCAGGCGTGGTGGTGCTCGCCTGTAATCCCAGCTACTCTGGAGGCTGAGGCAGGAGAATTGCTTGAAACTGTGGGGTGGATGTTGCAGTGAGTTGAGATCACGCCATTGCACTACAGCCTGGGCAACAAGAGCGAAACTCTGTCTCAAAAAAAAAAAAAGGAAGCAAATAAATATGTGAATGAGTCCAAAGAAAAACTGACATAAAGCAACAACAACAATAGTAATTTACTGGGGATTAAAAAATAAAAACCTAAATCTAAAATACTGAACAATAGGCATACGGAAAGCAGGAGGGTATTATTTGAAGTTAAAGTGCCCCCCCTTTGTTTTTTTTGGTGAGACGGAGTCTCCTTCTGTCACCCAGTCTGGAGTGCAGTGGCGCCATCTCAGCTCACTGCAACCTCCGCCTTTCAGGTTTTTTGGGTTCAAGTCATTCTCCTACCTCAGCCTCCTGTGTAGCTGGGACTACAGGTGCATGCGCCACCACGCCCAGCTAATTTTTGTATTTTCAGTAGAGACGGGGTTTCCATGTTGTCCAGGCCTGAAGGTAAAGGGTTCTAAGCTCCATGACTTGTTGAGGAGGCAGAATAGATAGTGATTAACTTCAGATTTTGGTAAGTACATGGGCCAAATTTTTAAGAATAATAACTATTCTTAAAGTTAACTATTCTTAAAGTTTAAGTTGAGATTTTGTTACATATTCATGTTATTCAATATTTTTAAAAAGTAACCTCTATAAATGCCTCCTGACACTGATACAACTTCCAAAACCAGGGCAGTTGGGGAAGAGAAGGAGGGAGAGGAAAGGAAGGCAAAGAAAATTCAATCAATCTGCCAGAATGCAGTAAAGAAAAAAAGAGAGAGAAAAATAGGATAAAAGAGAGTGAGGATAAGGTGGTAGAAATAATTTCAAACATGTTAGTAATATGTGTATGTAATTTGCCTAAACTTGCCAGTTCAAATAAATTATTAGACTGAGTTTTAAAAAATCTAGCTGTATTTTGCTTATAAGAGACAAATCAAAATTATTATGAAACAGTAAGACTAAAAGTAAAAGACTAGGAAAAAAGTTGGTAGCTTCATTGTTGCCAAACAAAATAGACTTCAAGGCAAAAAGTATTATTAGAGAGAAGACATATGGACACAGTGTGTGGAACCAGACATTTGAAAAGCTGTCGTATCATATGAAACAGAGATTCTACATCAAAAACACACTCACATGATTTTGTATGGCCCAAAAGGACAGAACAAAAGGTAGAAACTATAGAGAGGCAGGTATTGACTCAATGTGTTGGAAAGAACTTTCTGACAATTAGCTCTCTGCAATGAAAGTTTTGTTTCTGAAGGTATTTAGGCTGTGGCTGTGGATGCATGAGCAGAGCCAGACAGATTGTGTCCAGATTTGTGCATTAGAATCACCTGGAGAGCTTTTTAAAAACATCTTTCATGTGTTCTTTCCAGACTTAATGAGAAGATGCTACACCCTAGGGATCTGCCTTTGAAATGCACCCCAGGTGATTTTGATGTAGCTAACTCAGAACTGATCCGTGGAATAGCGTTTGGGAACGCTGGCCAGATGACTCCTAAAGTTCCCAGTAACTGTGATGTTTAGTAATTTAATAATGCCTTGCTAGACATGTAACTGTGAACTAGAGGGATTACTAGAAACTGGAGAGGTAGCATCATGGTTTTCAGGGTACAGAATAATGGAGGCTAAGAATATCTGTGCAATTTGTTGTAACTGGGTGAACAGCCCAAGTGCTTTCTCCACCATTCATAAGCTTTTCAGAGATGTTGGTAAAGATGATGGAAATTAACATTCTACTCAGAACAAATGGCCTAAGAGGCCCAACATGACTTATTGTTTACATATCCGACACCCTCATATTTCATTATGGAGAGACTCTGTTACATGTCTAGTGGCCCAGAGCACTGTGTCTCAAACTTTTCCTAAGCACACGGATCACCTGAGAATCTCGGTAAAATGCAGATTCTGCTTTGGTTGGACTGGGGAGGGATAGGCATCTCTAACAAAGCTTTCTTTTCTTTTTTTTTAAATTTCATTCCCTTTTGTTCTAACAAAGCTTTCTATCTTCTCAATTTATCATTCAGTATTCAGGAATCTTCTTTTTCTTTAGACAAGATAAAGAGAGAAGTTCTCTGGTCTTCCAAAGACCCTTTACCTCCTTATTCCAAATGATCATTTTGTCTTCCTTTTGCTGTGAACTGATAAGTAGAAGAGGCTGGAAACAGTGCTTATGGGGATTGGGTTTTGCAAGCGATATGGGAGTCAGAACAAAAGTTCAGAGCTGAGAATAGTGACATCTTAAGAGCTTAGACTTCTGTTCCTACCAAGAGCAGGAGAGAAGCCCTTCCCAGCCTGTCAAAAGACCAGCATTCTCCCCTCAGAATGAACTTCTTTGTTTCGTCTTGAAAGTTTTTGTTCTTTCATAAGTCACTTAATCTTCCTGAGGCTGTTTTGTCCCTGAGAAATGCTAATTAGGATTTTCACATGCTTTATAATTTTTTATTATTTTTCATTAAGGTAAAATTCATATAACAAAATATACCACTTTAAAGTGTACAATTCAGTGGCACTTAGTACATTTACAATGTTGGGCAAGGGCCACCTCCATCTAGTTCCAAAACATTTTTATCACCCCAACAGAAAACCCTGTACTAAGCAGTCACTCCCTCTTCCTGCTTCTTCCGAGCCCCTGGCAAACTCCAATCTGCTTTCTTCCTCTATGGATTGACCTACTTTGAGTATTTTATATAAATGAGATCATATAATATGTGATCTTGTGTGTCTTGCTTCTTTCACTTAGCATTATGTTTTCTGGGTTCATCCACACTGTAGCATGTTTCAATACTTCATTCCTCTTTTTTTTTTTTTTTTTTTGAGACAGAGTCTCACTTTGTTGCCCAGGCTGGCGTGCAGTGGCATAATCTTGGCTCATTGCAACCTCCACCTTTCAGGTGCAAATGACTTTCCTGCCTCAGCCTCCAAGTAGCTGGGACTGCAGGTGCACACCACCACACCCGGCTAATTTTTACATTTTTTAGTAGAGACAGGGTTTCGCCATGTTGGCCAGGCTAGTCTTGAACCTCCTAACCACAAATCATGTGCCAGTCTCAGCCTCCTAAAATGCTGAAATTATAGACATGAGCCACTGTGCCTGACCCATTCCTCTTTATGGTTGACAGATATCCTATTGTCTGGGTATACCACGTTTTGTTTAGCCATTCATCTGTTGCTAGACATTTTGGTTGTTTTCACCTTTTGGCTATTGTGAATAGTGCTGATAGAAACATTCAAGTACAAGTATTAGTTTGAATAACTATCTTCATAATTTATTATTTTTAAATTTACCACCTCATTTGTTTTTCAAATTGGGTTGAGAAGAAGTATTTTACTGACAGAAAACAAGCTCAGAGTGATTTGCTCAAGATTTCAAAGGTAGTAAGCCACCAAGAAAGTCAAAACTCCAGGCAGAAAGTCCAGTGCCCTTTCAACTTATACCACGGCTGTCTCAGCTGGCTTGAGAGTCAAAAAGGAGAATGTCTGCAAAAATGATTAGCAGGTGGCAAAGCACTGTGTATGTAAGGTGGTGTTGGTAGTTAGTCTTTGATATGCCAACTGATGCTACGGAAGCAGTTTCCCAAGCGGAAGGTCAGCACATGCAGTCTCTCTTATGGCCAGAAGAGAGATTTTAGAATTGCAAAAGGTATAACAGAGTGGTTGGACACCACCAGCAAAGGAGTTTGACAAGGCTGTCACATCTGTTCAATATTTCTACTGAAATAATCATGGGTATTGCTGTTGATGGTTACCATAGTGGTATTAAGGTTGGCAGAAGGAGATGATGTAATCTCGAGTATGCTGATGACATCCCGGCTGCTGAGTCTGTGGTTTCTGCACCAGAAGAGCTGGCGCCTTGGACTAGGGATGATTTAGACACAGATAGTGGCAGCTGAGAAGCAGAATATTTTAGCAGCAGCACAAACTGGAAGTGAATAAGAAAAGCAAGTGAAGGGTTATGCTGCAGTAGTTTACGATAGGTAGTGAGAGCCACAACCCTCTTGCCTATAAAAGGGAGAGCAAACGGCCTCGTCAGCTTTCATGCGGGGTGATCCAGAGTGTAAAGTGTCTGCTGTGGCCTCACCCTATCTCACCACAGGCCTTTTCTTGGTTCTAATTTAGTCCCAGTGTCTGATTAGTATGAAATAGCTGTTAGCTGAGCCTCAATTTGCAGACTTTTACCAAAAGAAGGGATGAAGAGCAACACAGAAATGTGGCTACTGTCAAGCTGAGTTAAACTCAGTGTGATGACGACAATATCTTCATGAAGGAGAAGAATGACAACAGGCTGAAAGAAAGCATCATCTGTTTCCAGAATCCTGGAACACTTCCTGCTGAAATAACTCATTCTGTGTGTCTTGATTTTCTGACAAGTAAATCTTGAAGAACAGAACTGGCATTCATCAGGGCAAACACTAGAAGTATGCGGGTCTCCAGAAGGATCTGTGACAGGGCTTGTGAAAACTGTGTTTTTGAAGAATTCATCGCCATGTGAAAGTTCTTAGAATATTCTTTGAAATAAAAATAGATCTTTATATCAAAATGTTCTTATAATTTTGAAAACAACACCTACTCATTGCGGAAACATACTGAAATATGGAAAAGATAAGAGGAAAAAATCACACATATTTTCACAATTAAGAAATAATTAATGTTATGCCTTATTTTTTCCAATATTTTATCTGTCTACATTTGTTTTCTATGTATTTTAGACCTTACTTTATATTCAATTGGTTTTCTGCTTTTAAAAATTCCATGATTGTACATGATTTATTTCTGGCTGCTTCTCTGGATCCAAGGGTCATTCTGGGCATTGGGTTTCCTGTAGAATGGCTGTAATATTCCCAGTTAGAGCCGAGGAAACTCGAGGCCTAGAATTGTCCATTCTTTTAAGATAGGACATGAGGCCCAGCGTGGTAGCTCACGCCTGTAATTTCTGCACTTTGGGAGGCCGAGGTAGGTGGATAACTTGAGATCAGGAGATCGAGACCAGCCTGGCCAACATGGTAAAACCCCATCTCTACTAAAAATACACAAATTAGCCGGGCATAGTGGTGGGTGCCTGTAATCCCAGCTACTCAGGAGGTCGAGACAGGGGAATGGCTGGCACCTGAGAGGTGGACTTTGCAGTGAGCCGAGATGTCCCCACTGCACTCCAGCCTGGGCAACAGAGTGAGACTCCATCTCAAAAATAAAACAAAACAAAAAGAAAGATAGGACATGACAGAATCAAGAAAACTACTCTCTCTGGTATAGATGCAAGTTGTTAATTTTCCTTGAATACCTCATATGGTGGTGAGCCTGTGGGAAATTTTTCAGAAACTTCCATTGGAAAGGCAGTTTCTGCTTTGCAAATGTACACTTGAGATTACCGTGGGAAGATTAAAATGTTGGTATCCTCATAGTGTGGTGGAAACCTAATGTCCAGGGTGGAGAGGGATAGGGAAATAGGACACAAAACCAAACTGGGTTAGGCCTAGAAATTGCTCTTGAATGCCTTTCCATTTCTTTCTGCTTATCCAGCCCCTATTCAGGCTTCCAGGTTCAATTTGAGTCCCATTTCCTGTAAAGCCTTTTCCAGTTAATCTCCCTTTTTCGCACCTCAGATACTATTATTATTTGCTTTTTCAATTCAAATGTATTAATCCTACCATGAAGATACCTGATCACATTTTCTGGAGTCCATACATTGAAAAATTAAAATTAAATTAGCCAGCATTTAGTTAACAAATCAAAATTAACAAATATTTATTGAGTACCTCCTGTGTATAAACAACTGTTTTAAATACAAGTGAGGTAGAGCAGAGTGGGGGGGGGCATAAAGACAGGTAACAGCAGGCTCCTAACTTCAAGTATCTTACAGATTGAGCTATTTGTAGTTAATTCAGTCCCATTCTGGGAGAAAAACGTGTGTGGTGTATGAGTGGTGTTGGTGGTGCGTGTATGTGTGGTGTGTTCATGTATGTGTGTGTGTGGTGGTGGTAGTGGTGGTGTGTGTATATATGGTGCGTCTGTGTGTGTATGTGTATGTATGTGTGTGGTGGTGGTAGTGGTGGTGTGCGTATGTATGGTGTGTTTGTGTGTGTGTGCATATGAGTGTGGTGGTGGTAGTGGTGGTGTGTGTATGTATGGTGTGTTTGTGTGTGTATGTGTGTGTGGTGGTGGTAGTGATAGTGTGTGTATGTATGGTGTGTTTGTGTGTGTGTGGTGTATGAGTGGTGGTGGTGGTGTGTGTATGTGTGGTGTGTTTGTGTATGTGTGTGTGTGGTTGTTGTAGTGGTGGCGTGTGTATGTATGTGTGTTTGTGTGTGTGTGTGTGGTAGTGGTAGTGGTAGTGTATGTATTTATGGTGAGTTTGTGTGTGTGTGTGTGTGGTGGTAGTGGTGGTGTGTGTATGTGTGGTGTGTTTGTGTGCGTATGTGTGTGTGTGGTGGTGGTAGTGGTGGTGTATGTATGGTGTGTTTGTGTGTGTGTATGTGTGTGGTGGTGGTAGTGGTGGTATGTGTGTGTGTGTAACTGTGGTGGTGGTGTGTGTGTGTTTATGGTGGTGGTGGTGTGTGTGCATATGTGTGTGGTGG
>NW_012118376.1:1848492-1854780 GCF_000951035.1 Colobus angolensis palliatus
TGTGGGTGTGTGTGTATTTATGGTGGTAGTGGTGGTGTGTGTGTGTAATTGTGGTGGGGTGTTTGTGTATTTATGGTGGTAGTGGTGGCGTGTGTGTGTAATTGTGGTGGTGTGGTGTGTGTGTGTGTATTTATGGTGGTGGTGGCGGCGTGTGTGTGTAATTGTGGTGGTGGTGTGTGTGTGTGTATTTATGGTGGTGGTGGTGGCGTATGTGTGTAATTGTGGTGGTGGTGTGTGTGTGTGTGTATTTATGGTGGTAGTGGTGGCGTGTGTGTGTAATTGTGGTGGGGGTGTGTGTGCGTGTGTATTTATGGTGGTAGTGGTGGTGTGTGTGTGTAATTGTGGTGGGGGTGTGTGTGCGTGTGTGTTTATGGTGGTAGTGGTGGTGTGTGTGTGTAATTGTGGTGGTGGGGTGTGTGTGTGTGTTTATGGTGGTGGTGGTGGTGTGTCTCACCTCAAATATTATTTATGATGAAGCCCTCACAGTTTGGTTTTCTGACCATGGACTGGCTTGAAGTGCTTCACAAACCTACCCATTTGCCATGCACAGTTAATACGCTCTGTGTCTAATTAGAGATGGCCACAAATTCATCCTCCATTGAAAATTGGGGTCCGTGTTCCCTCCCCATGAATTTGGGCAGGCTCTGTGATTCCATGAACAAGGATCTGTGGAGGAAGTGATGTGCCAATTTCTGAGCCCAGGTTTTAAGAGATTGGCGGCCTCCACTTACTGTCTCTTGAACCCCTAAATGAGGGAAAAGTCAGCCACCATGTACCACTTTGCATGGAAATAGAGTGAAGCTGACCAGTACCCAGCTGTTCCACTCATCCCACATCAGACACCAGCCATGTGAATGGAAGCACCATATTGGACATTTCAGTTCCAGTACATGCCATGTTGAGAAGAACCAAAGACGCAGACACATGAATCTAGCTGAGCTGGCCCATCCATCTCCAGATGTTTGAGTCACCCCAGCTGACATCGTGGGACAGAAGAAGTCACTCAGGTGAGTACTGACCTAATTCTTGACCCATCAAATCATGAGATAGAACAATGTCATTGTTTTTATATAGCACAAGCTTTTGTGGTAGTTTATAACAAAGCAATAGATAAGAACAAGTTGGGGCGAGGGGTGGACCTTTCATTAGAGCTTCTCAAATTTTGCTGTGCATTCAGATCACCTAAAGGTCTTGTTAAAATATAAACTTTGATTTAGTAGGTCTGGGGAGAGGCTTGAGATCCTGTATTTAGACGGAGTTTCGCTCTGTCGCCCAGGCTGGAGTGCAGTGGTGCGATCTTGGCTCACTGCAACCTCCACCTCCCAGGTTCAAGAAATTCTCCTGCCTCAGCCTCCCGAGGAGCTGGGACTACAGGTGTGTGCCACCACGCCCAGCTTATTTTTTGTATTTTTAGCGGAGTCAGGGTTTTGCCATGTTAGCCAGGATGGTCTTGAACTCCTGACCTCGTGATCAGCCTGCCTCGGCCTCCCAAAGTGCTAGGATTACAGGCTTGAGCCACCGTGGCCAGCCGAGATCCTGTATTTCTAACAAGCTCCCAGGTGATAATGATGCTCCTTCTCCACGGATCATACTGTGAGTAGAGAAGTACGCTGCGGAGCGAGGTGTACCAGTTAGGACACAGTGGAGGTACATTTATACAACTTTTCAAAGGGTTTTCACATCTGGATCAATTACTTGAATAACTTAATTAACTGAAAATCATAAGCCAAAGACACTCGAATAAAGCAGGATTTCTTGAAGTGTGCTCTCTGGATTTACTTGATTCACATTTCCTGAATTCGTTAAAAACGTAACTACACCCCAGTCCTATCAGATTAGAATAGAAGGGGTTAGGAATCACCACATTGAACGAGGTCCCTAAGTAATTCTTAAGCATTTTAAAGTTTAAGAACAGTTAGTAAAGAAGAAAGAGCATTGAATTAAAATAACTGAGTTGTAGTCTTTATGTTTGCCCCAACTAAAGATGAGCAAATCACTTCACCTTTCTGAGTCTCAGTTTCCTCATCTATCACATGGGAGGGAGATTGCTGGGCTATATGCCTTCTATCTCTGATGTAGGGTGTATCCTACAATTCCTACACCAGGCCAACTTGACCTCTCTTTCTCCTGTCCTCTTTGTACATTGAAGCCTGGGTGGCACCATGCGCTCTGCCTTAAGGCTGTCCATAGTATCTTTGTGTTTCCCATTGTCTTCATTGGCTCACAAAGAAGTAGATACAATCAGAGACACATAATACAAAAAGTGCCATTTCATTTTTTAAAACAAATATTAGTGTCAAGGCCAATGTGTCCTCAGAATAACATATACCTGTATTTGATATTGTAATTAAATGAAATCATTTTGGAAATTATATGTTTCTAATGGTAATTGTGCAGCCTTTAAGATTTCCCCTTACCTTAAGCACCATTGGGTAAATGTGTTCATGATTGAATTAGCAGACCTTTGATTTTAAAAGGACTTTTTAGTGATCTTTTATGGTAGATTAAAAAGCAATTTACTAATTTACAGTTCATAGGAATTCTGTGCCCTCCTTGAGTTTTATAAATCAATTCTGTGCTAATAAATGCAACTATTGCTCCAAATGTTTCATTCGGGGACAGCTGGTGTCATATACAACTCTAAACTCACAATTACATAATCAATAAAACTGTACTTTGTGCACTCCTTTTGCCCAGCATAAGTCCCTCTTAGGAATTCCTAAATTCCTGTCAACTTCTAGTTTTTAGGTAGGAAAAGTTTAACCAACAGGGCTGGAAAGTACCGCTTTAATTATTTGCTCACCTTTTTTCTAATCTGTCCTCTTTACTGTAATGAGTAATCACAGTTGAAATACAATTGGAAAAAGAAGTGGTTTACCCAGGGCTCTTCCTCCTGGACACAGTTCTCTTAGCAACTGGGAAGACTAGTTTCATACTGGAGACACTTGTTTCAAAGAATGTATAATAATAATAATCATAGTAGTAGTAGTAACGGTTAATTCAAGTGGAGTGTACTGTGTGCGAGCTAATTATCCACTTACTTTATCCTCCCAACTCTATGAAATTCATACCTTTGCTAACACTTGCATTTTGAGGTTGAAAAAACTGAGACATAGATTAAATAACTTTTCTAGGGTCCCGGAAGTAGTAAATGGTGGACCTGAGATTTGAACTCAAGGAGTCTGGCTCCAAAGCTTGTGCTCATACTAATATACCATACTGACTTTATCCTTCATGTCAGATGGGCTCTTTCCACACAAATCTGCTCAGTTTCAACCAGATGACTGGTTTTCCTAAAGGAGATATCTATTATTTCTACTTGGGGCAGGTGTAAGAAATCGGCATAGAAAGCTTTTAAAACTCAGTGCACATGGAGAGAATATCTGACAACTTGTTTTATTATTTTTCTTTTTTCCTTTCAAATTCAACTATAAACTATAATGCAGCCTTTGACAAGTCAACTCAGATCTGTCGAAAATGGAACTGAAAAGTTCAAGCCACTGATGGAGAGTTGAGCATTTTTCCTTGGTTGGTTCCTGGGAATGAGTCTGGCTGGTTTGGAAATGGGGAAAGGCACTTTGCCCTCTGACAGTCCTTCTGCAGGAGGAAGGTGGCCGATGAAAGCTGGCACTGAGTTCGCCTTTTTTTGTGGTAGCCAAGCTGGGGCTGGGGCTGAAGACAAGGTTTTCTCCTGGCTTTCTCGGGGTTTTACTAAGATGAAGGGAGTTTGGATCACAATACGAAAGTAGAAGAGGGGACCGGAAAATAGGCATTTGGCTGGTGGTAGTTTAAAGAATAGGTATTGGAAGGGTGGAGGAGTGAAGCCACACAGCTCAAGTGTGGACACCAGGGCCCTGTGGTGAACCCAGACATTACCCAAAGCTATTCATCCAGAGCCTTTCACAAAAATTATAATTCTGTTAAATTGGATAAAAGAGCTCAATGTACTTACTTCAGTGTTAATACTCCCCTGTTCTAGGTCTTGTTGGACCCAAAAGATTTGTTGAAAAATAAATTGCTTATTCCAAAAGCAGTTACTTTGTACTTGCTGAGACAGAACTGGTTGGAGACATAGCTAGAAATTAGAATTCAGATTTTACAACCTGTTGTCATCCATTGTTTATCTTGTCCATTTTCCTTCCCAAATTTTGCATTCCTTTTTTACCCTTCTCCTAGTCAACCAACCCCTGCTTTTTGTATGCGAGTTGAGCAGCCCCCTGGGTGGCAGGCTGTTGTGTATAGAGGCAGAGACTCCAGGTAAGGGAGGAAGCCAACAGGCGGGAAGCCCTACTGTTCAATATGTCACGAACAGCACGAGGGCCCCACCTGCAGT
Organism: Colobus angolensis palliatus; assembly: GCF_000951035.1. NCBI lineage: Eukaryota > Metazoa > Chordata > Mammalia > Primates > Cercopithecidae > Colobus > Colobus angolensis. Next base: position 1,852,826 of record NW_012118376.1, read on the forward strand.
ACCTCCTTTGGAGGGCCAGCACGCCACCTAGACCCCCAGTACCTCCCTTATTTAAACCCAGCTTTAGGTCCTTACTGTTTCAGTGTGGCCACACCCTGTGGGCGATGGGTTGGAATTTAAGGTTTGAGAGTTGGAGTCTGGCCTTTCCGGAGTTACCCATAGATGCAGAGATGTTGGAGATAACTTATCACCAGAAGCAGGAATGAGGGCATGAAGGGAGATGTGTGCCTTAATATTGATACAGATAGCACTCTTTCCAATGTTCAAGGTGCTAAAAAGAGTCTAGACTGAGATTTGACTCCTTCATTAGTTTGGAGATTATCACTATATTTCTTCTCCCATCATCCTTATCTCACTGCCAGAGAGAGAAAACGGAAATGACTCCTCTTCTTGTGTCTGATTCCCCCCTTTTCTCTGAACAGTCTCCTTCTCCCCAAACTGCATTGCCCTTCCCTCTGCCCCTGCCCTTCTCTCCCATCTTCTCCCCCTTCTCTCTGGCATCTCCTCCTCCTTTGCCAGCCTGGCCCTACCCTCCCTCCCTGGCTCTCCCCAAGCCCTCCTCTCGTTGTCCTTCCCTTTATTCTCTATTTTCACAAATCAACATATTATAAGCATTAACTGGCAGCCACCCTGAAAAGAGATGAGGCAGCGAGGGAAAAGGAAACATTTCTGCCAGGTTTTACTAATTCATGCTGCCAGCCCCGAGTCCTGTGGCATTTGCCACAGCTGTGAAATTGCAGTAAACAAGGGGCCGTGCTTATATTTCTAACCTTTCCTCTGTTGGTGCTGAAGACATGAATTGAATGTTGAACAGTCATACCACGCTATTGCTTACTAAATGTATTACATACCCTTTCGAAAGAGAATTGAGAAACGCTCAGACTTGGGGACGTGTGGAGGATGGGGAGGGAAGTTTCTAGTAATATAGCAGGAAAATAATAATTTCTTTCACTGAAAGGAATTTATCATCCTAGTAACCCAGTAATGAGCCAGTCTCAAAATGAGGTATTCATAATTTTTTAAGAATTAACCTGATATATATACACACACATGCATATACATACATGCACATATATATACACACATACACACATACATACCCTCCCAACAACAAAAGAAAGTTTGTGTCTTTTGTTTAAAAAAAAAAAGAAATCCTTTATTCTTTCTCTTTTTAACTTTTATTTTAGGTTTAGGGGTATATGTGCAGGATTGTCACGTAGGTAAACTGCATGTTGCGGGATTTAGTGTACAAATTATTTAGTCACCGAGGTAATAAGCATAGTACCCAATAGTAATTTTTTTTATCCTCCTCCTCCTCCTTACCTCTACCCTCAAGTGGGCCCTCTTTGTGTCCATGTGTTCTTGTTGTTTACCTTCATTCTTTTAAGACAGATGAGTTAAGAATGCTGAGAAAGAAGGGTTGTCAACTGAAGATTAAAACACAGCCTATGCCACCATTACCTTCTGTCCTAGAAGCAATAGGTTCTCTGTCTCCACTCAGAGGTCGATGGCATTCATGAAGCAGATACTCTCTTCACAATGTGAGGGCACTTAGTACTCAAAGGGAAAGGCTTTGTCTGTATTCAAATCTTCCATAGCATCTAGCCCAGTGACACCATAAATACAATGTGTATTGGGCTCTTGCTCTCTGCCAACCAAATGCAGTGCTAATGTTTATATACAGCATCTTACTCCATTCTCAGGCAAGCCCTATGAAGAAGTAAAGGATCACTCCGTCTTAGAGATGGGAAAACAGAAGCATAGAGAAATTAAGTGGAATCCCAAAGTCACAGAGAGATAGATGGTCATACATCCAGGTGTCCAATACATGTCTTTAGCCTTCCTTCTCTCCTTTCTTTCCTTCCTTCCTTCCTTCCTTCCTTCCTTCCTTTCTCTTTCTTTCTTTTCTTTCTTTCTTTCTTTCTTTCTTTCTTTCTTTCTTTCTTTCTTTCTTT
>NW_012118376.1:1854830-1855836 GCF_000951035.1 Colobus angolensis palliatus
TTCTTTCTTTCTTTCTTTCTTTCTTTCTTTCTTTCTTTCTTTCTTTCTTTCCTTCCTTCTTTCTTTCTTTCTTTCCCCAGTTATTATAAGAGTATTCTATGCCCAGAGCAGAAGTGAGCCATCCAGGGCTGGCAAGGTGGCTGTGCTCTTTGAAGACTGGTAGACAGGTGTGCTCTGCTGCCTTTTAACATGTGGCTCCCATCTCCAGGTCCAAAGCAGAGGCTCATGTTTCCATTTTCCAGCCCTCAGGAAAAGGAGGATAGGGAGTCTAAGGCAAGTGTATTTTTCTTTATGAATTTGACCAGAAGTTGAACTCTGGTCATACCCATGTGTACTCATAGTTTGGATTTGCCCAAACTTGGTCATGTCGCCATACCTAGCTTCAAGGGAGGCTGGGAAATATAGTCTCTAGTTGAGCAGCTGTGAGCCCAGCTAAAACAGCAGTCAGTGTTGTGTTTGGGGGCTATTGAGGGTGCTCCTTATTACTAAAGGAAGGAGGGTGTGGGTTGTGGGAGAGGGCAGGCAGTGAACAGCAATTAACAGATGCTACCAGAGTGCTAAACTGAAAGTTTGCCTTTACAATGAAAAATGACTTAGCTACTCTAATAGTGTAGTTAAGTCTTTACACTATAGGTTCTCTGTCTCCACTCATAGGTCAATGGCATTCATGAAGCACATACTAATATCTCACACTAAGTGTAGTGTAAGATCTTACAGGAGGTCTGTAAGATCTTAGTCCATTTTCAAGCTATATATAAGCATCCATATAATATTATTCAAACAAGTAAAGAACCACTACTTGGACCTGATTCTAGCACTTACTAGCTGTATGACTTTGGACAGATGACTAGTAATTAGTTTCTCTTGGTTTATTTTCTGTTAAGTTTTTCCTGATAATACCATCCCCAATTATTGATAAGAATAAGGATTAAATGTAATAGCCATGAAAGGATTCTAGAAGAGTACTTGCTCAAAATAACAGTTTTTAAATTACTGTTCCGGGGGG
>NW_012118376.1:1861726-1916726 GCF_000951035.1 Colobus angolensis palliatus
TAACAAACCTGCACGTTATGCACATGTACCCTAGAACTTAAAGTATAATAAAAAAAAAAAAAAAATTACTGTTCCATCAGTCGACTGTCAGTGTTCCTTGGTACATAGAAGGAGAAGAGAGGTAGAAGTGGGGTTAGGCAAGTGGCAAAATTGTGCACAGATTAAAGCAGCTGAAGTGAAATGAAGTAGCAGAAAATTTGGGAATATTAAAAGAGCAAAGTAAGTTTATATCTTAAACACTGTTAATCAGTTCAGTTGCAATTAACAAGATATTATATTTCATAAGGCATTGCATTTCTTAGTGTTCCATTGTGTTTTTCTGAAAACGCCTTTATTTTGTCTTCATTCTTGAAGGATATTTTTGCTGGATGTAAAATTCTGCAGTTAAAGTGGTGTTTTTCTTTCACCACCTGTATTTATTTATTTTTGAGACAGAGTCTCACTTCATTGCCCAGGCTGGAGTGCAGTGGTGCAGTCTTGTCACACTGCAACCTCTGCCACCACATCCAGCTAATTTTTGGACTTTTCTTGTAGAGACAAGGTTTTGCCATGTTGCCCAGGTTGGTCTTGAACTCCTATGCTCAAGCAACCTGCCTGCCTTAGCCTCCCAAATTGCTGATACTACAGGGGTGAGCCACTGTGCCTTCACCACTTTAAAGATTTCTCTTGGTCTCTGTTGTTTCTTTTCTTTTTTCTTTTTTTGAGATGAAGTCTTACCCTGTTGCCCAGGCTGGAGTGCAGTGGTGCCATCTCAGCTCACTGCAGCCTCCATCTCCTGGGTTTTAGCAATTTTCCTGCCTCAAGCTCCTGAGTAGCTGGGACTACAGGTGCCTGCCACCATACCAAGCTAATTTTTGTACTTTTGGTAAAGACAGGGTTTCACCATGTTGGCCAGGCTGGTCTTGAACTCCTGGACTCAAGTAATCCACCTGCCTTGGCTCCAAAAGTGCTAGGATTACAGGCATGAGACACAGCACCTAACTGGTCTCTGTTGTTTCTTACAAGAAGGCAGCTTTAATTCTTATTGGGTTTTTGGTTGGTTTGTTTGTTTTTTATTTTTGTAGGTAATCTATTGTTTTTCTCTAGCTGCTTTCAAGATTTTTCCCCTTTTCTTTGTTCTCAGCAGTTTGACTATGATGTATATAGATGTGATTTTCTTTGTATGTACTCTTCATGTGGTTTGCATAGCTTCTTGAATCTGTAGATTTGTTTCTTTAACCAGATTTTGGAAAATTTGGTCGTTATTTCTTCAAAGACTCCGCTCGTACTTCCACTCTCTTTAATTCTTAAGACTCAAATTTTACATGCGTTACACTTTCTAATATCATTCCACAGATCTCTGAAGTTCTGTTCAAATTTTTCAGTTTTTTTCTCTCTGTTCTTCAGAATGAATAATTTCTCCTGGTGAATCTTCAAGCTTACAGACACTTTCCTTTGTCACTTCTATTCTTTTCATATTAAGCCCAAATTTTTGTTTTAGATATTTTCTTTTTCATTAAGTTTCCATTTGATTTTTTTTTATAGTTTTTATTTCTCTGCTGAGATTTCCTATTTGTTCATTCATTAAAAGCGTATTTTCTTTTATGCCCTTAAGCATAGTTAAAACAGCTGTTTTAAACTCCTTCTATGCTAATTTCAATATGTGGGTCACGACTGCAATTGACTTCACTTTCTCTTGAGTCTGAGTCACATTTTCTAACATGTTTATATATCTGGATTGTATCCGGAACATTGAATGATACATTGCTAACACTCTGGATTGTGTTTCGTCCTTCTGAAAGTTGTTGTTTTAAAAAAAATAAAACAGTCAACTAATTTCACTAAAAAGAAGGTGAAATCTCACTTAACACTTTTGTCTTACCTGGGCTGCTTGCAGTCTGTCCTATATTTGAATAGTTCAGTGGTCAGCTAGAGATTTGGGCAGAGTTCAGAATTTGAGACTGTCTCTTTCTCTTGCTTGCTCTCTTTTGGGGCATCGCACCTTCACTTTTAGGCTACTGTGGCTGCTCTGAACTAATTTTTCTTATTCTTCAAGCCAGTAAGACATAAGACTTTGTATCTTAGTATTAGTTACCCTACTTGGCATGGATTAGGGCCTACTCTAAGGTAGAAAGCCATAAAAGTGAAAATTTTAACCAATGCCATTCCCCTGTCCAAGTATCAACTCTCCTCTAGTATCTGCTTTTGGCTGATCTTCAGTACTTTCAGGTATTTATTTATGTTTTGTCCAGTATTTATATTGTTATCTTTGGGAAAGTTGGTCCAATAAGTGCTTGTCTTAGTCCATTTTATGTTGTTATAAAGGAAAATCTGAAACTGGGTAATTCATAAAGAAAAAAAGGTTGGTTTGGTTCACGATTCTGCGGACTGGAAGACTGGGCATCTGGTGATGGCAGAAGGTGAAGCAGAGCTGGCATGTGCAGAGACCACATGGTTGGAGAGGAATCAAGGGCGGTGCTGGGAGCTTTTAAACAACCAGCTTTTGTGGGAACTAAATGAGGAAGAACTCGCTCTCTATCACCAGGACGGCACCAAGCCATTCATGAGGGATCCACTCCCATGACCCAACACCTCCCATTAGGTCCCACCTCCAACATCAGGATCAAATTTCAACACGAAATATGATTTGTGGGGTTGGGGGAACAAACATTCAAACCATAGCAGGGCTTCTCTTCCATCATCAGAAACTCGAGTGTCTGCTATATCGTAAAGCATGCCAGGATATAATTAACTGTGATGGGTTAAAGATGCCTCAGAGTCTTCAAAACTTCTCCTATTGAGTCACGGGATCTATATTCCTTCCCCTTGAATCTAAGTAGACTCTTTTTTGACCAATAGAATGCGGTAGAAGTAACACTGTGCCACTTGGGGCCAACGTCTTAAAAGTCTTCCACCTTGTTTCTGTTTATGGGAACAAGTTCTTGGAATCCTCCGTTGCCATGTAAGAAATATGTCTACCTGGAGACTTCCATGCTGTGAGCAAACCCAAACCAGTCGTGTGGAGACGCTATGGGGAGAAATAGATTCGGGCTTTTATCTTGAAGGAGGGAGGGAAGAAGAGAGAGACAGAGACAGAGAGATGTAGCTTTTCAGCTCCAAGTTATTCCAGCCGGGGTCCCAGGCATCATAAGGCAGAGATGAGCTGCTCATACTGGTTTGGTTTGCATTCTTGATCCACAAAATAATGATGTATATAATACTACTAATAAAGTACTGTTTTGAGCCACTAAATTTTGGAGTGGTTTGTCACACAGTAATAGGTAACCAGAATATTAACAAAGTCATATTATTTTAAATAACAAATAGAGTTTTAAAAATGGAAATGACACAACTGCCTATATTATACCTGAGACATCAAGTGTTCACACTCAGTAAATCTACATGTTGTAACTACACTACCTTTCTCTCTCTTAGCTGCTTCTGGAATTATAGGCACAGAGTCTCTGGAGAAAACAATTAGACATTAGGGGTTACACTTTGTTAATCAACTTATTTTTGTGATGGCAAAATCAGTAGTGCCATTATTGATAGATGAAAAATCTGAGATGTGGTTTAACTAAGGATAAGTGGCTGGAGTGGGGTCACTATGCTGGTGCTATGATTTCAGTTGAATGTTCCCAAATTCACTGCTTAGTTCAGAGAATAAATTGATTGATTATTGATTGATTTCTGACAAGTTAGGTCAATGAGCACAGATGAGTTCAAAAATAGCTACTATTATCCAATTGTGGGTCTCAAAAGGAAAATCAAATAGAAGACTTTGGGTCTCCTTTTTTTCACTGATCCCTGTTAACATCAATTAGACTGTGCCCTGCCGTGATATTCTAATTTTTAGCACACAGAGAAAAATGAATTGATTTCAGGGTTGATATCTCTTAACATTTAAAAGGAAATACTTCCATTGACAATATGGGCACCTTAGCAATAGAATAAATGGCTTGACATTTGTGAGGGCAAAATAGTCAATATAAAGAGAATTTTCCTATTGGAAAATAAATCATTAACCTTGCTATTTCTAAGTTCGATTTAAAGAGCTTGAATATGTCATTAATATATTTTTTCTTGTTCTTTCTAGATTAAGGCAGCATCCATAGGGGGAAGGAATTGGCTGCTTTCCCTGGTACCCCTGACTCTTGGATGTTCTGACAGTCCCAGTTCTTTTCTTCCTCCTTACTGCTTTAGTACCAAGGTAGGAATCTCCCCCAGAGTAAGCAGGAGTGATTTGGGGAGACAGATTCGGTCTTGTAGCTTGACATGGTGGGTAAAGGTAAGACCCTCACAGAAACATTCTGCAAAAAGTTATGTTCTCTCTTTCTAGTGTCCTGACAATGGAAATGAAATCAGGCTAGGAATTCATTTCCAGAGTCCTACAAAAGCATGTTACCATGTCAAATTCTTCAACACTTCTCCTGTCAACACATAGAGTCTCATTTTCCTCCTCTTAAATATGGGTTGGCCTTAGTGACTGTGTTAGTCCATTTTGTGTTGCTGTAAAGAAGTACCCGAGGCTGGGTAATTTATAAAGAAAAGAGTTTATTTGGCTCACAGTTCTGCAGGCTGTACAAGCATGGCACCAGTATCTGCTCAGCTTCTCAAGAAGCTCTTCCTCATGGTATAAGGTGAAGGGGGAGCAGGCAGGTCATATGGCAAGACAGGGAGCGAGGTGAAGGGGAAGGTCTCAGACTCGGATTGAAAACCAGATCTTTTGATAACTCATTGCCATGGGGAGGGAACCAAGCCATTCATGAGGGATCCATTCCCATGACCCAAAGACCTCCCACCAGGCCCCACCTCCTACGCTAGGGACCATATTTCAACATGAGATTTGGAGGGGACACACACATCCAAACTATATCAAGAACTCATTTTATTTATTGATTTATTGAGTTGGAGTCTTGCTCTCTCACCCTGGCTGGAGTACAGTGGCACAATCTTGGCTTACTGCAACCTCTACCTCCCAGGCTCAAGCAATTCCCCTGCCTCAGCTTTTCAAGTATCTGGGACGCCACCACACCCAGCTTATTTTTGTATTTTTTTTAGTAGAGACAGGGTTTCACCATGTTGGCCAGGCTGGTTTTGACCCACGTGCCTCGGTGTCCCAAAGTGCTGGGATTACAGGTGTGAGCCACCATGATTGGCCCAGTGACTCACTTAAATGAACAGAACGCAACATAAATGGTGCTGTGTGACTTCTGCAGCTAAGGTTAGAAAAGACAGCACACCTTCTTCTTGGTACTGTCTTGTGGGTTGCTTGCTCTAGGAACCCAGTCATCATACTGTGAGGAGGCCCAGGCCACATGGAGAAGCCAAGTATAGATATCTTAGCTGACAGCCTAGGTGGAGGTCTCAGCTGGCAGCCAACATCAAATTCCAGACATAGAAGTCAGGAAGCCTTAGTCATGATCTATCCTATGGCTCCTCTGTATCTGCAATCAGGTGAGTGAGTCCAAGCACAAACTGCCTAGCTGAGCCCAGTCAGCCACTAGATACGTGAGAGAACATAATAACAAAATCATCGTTGTTTTAAACCACTATGTTTTGGGATGATTTATTACACAGCAATAGATTACTGGAACATCATGTAAAGTGATGTAAATTTTGTTCGGGTCTTCATTTTATGAGTAGATTCACAGCTGGCTCTTTAAAATTGCAGTTCCACCCAGTTAGCACTCTCTTAGTCTAGATTTCCCCAAAAGCAGACCTAAGATAAGGGCTTGGATGCAGTTGATTTAAGAGGTGATCACATGAAGCCGAAGTAAAGTAGAAGAGAAAGTGAGAAGTGCAGGAAGAAAGCCAACAAATGTTTGCAGATATGTTGCTTACTACAGTGGGAAGCTGGGGCCCAGTCCCACTGGGGATCCTCAGAATTGTCACACCGGAGGGTGGGGAGATTGGAGCATCTATCACTCACTCACCCTCGTCCTCATTGATTGAGATTGCTGGTAGGGGCATTAGCTCCTCTGCATTGCTGGGCTACGCTTTCTTACAGATGGGAACCCTTCTGCAGCTCAGGAGAAGACAGAGCGTAGGCACCCTGCTGCACATGCTCAATGTGGGACTCCAGCCTAGGTGCATGGAACTGTCCACAATAGCTGTGCTGAAGTCAGGTGGGTCCAGTAAATGTTGTTTTAAATCCCAGGTTTCTGCCACACCTTCTGATCCGTTCTCCATACACCAGTTAGAAAGAACTTTTCAAAACACAAATATGCTTTCAGAACACTCCCCTAATTTTGATCAGTGATTCCTCATCGTTCATAGGGAAACAGTGAAAATCTTTACTGTGAGTCTGCATGGTCTGGCCCTGCTTACTCCCAACTATTTTCATATCAATCTCGTTCACTCTGCACTCCAACCATGTCAGCGTTGTTTCATTTCCCCCTAGAAGCCACAGGGCCTTTGGACACATGGTTCACTCTGCCCAGTCCTCACCCATCTCCAAGCTAGCTAGATAACTTCTACTCCTTCCTTTCATTTCAGTTCAAGCAACACTTCCTTCCATTGGAAAAGAGCTTTACTGACACCCTCACCCCCAGGCACCAGATTGAATAAGGCTTCTCTAGAAGCTGATTTCAGTTTGTAATTACGTACTCCTTTAGTTGTTCATTTTATTAAAGTTTGTATCCCCCACTACATTGAAGCCCTGGGATTATGTTTTACATCGAATAGCTGAGATATAAAAGGTGTGTGTGTGTGTGTGTGTGTGTGTTTATGTGTGTACCCATGTGCACAGGTGTGCATGTTTCAGATTAGATACAAAACTATTAGAAACATCTGCATTCTTTGGGTCCTAGAGATTTTTCCAAAGACCCAAGTTCACCAAAATTTATTTTCAAGAATGCATTTTTGAGTAGCTTCTGCTGTTTCTCCTTCTCAGCTGAAAACCCCCCTTCTCCTCTGAAGGAAGTTCTAGGGAAGAGTAAGTGATGGTGTCCCTGTAAAACAAATACATTGTTAATCTCCCAAAGGATAGATCTCCTTTTAGTTATTGGCCTCCTGAAGAAACAGCCAGGATTGCCTGCACCTGCTCTTTAAAGCGAACCTGACTAAATACACTTTACACTCCAGAATCCTTGAACAAAAAGGTATGTTTAGCCACCAAAATGGTCCAGAATTTCTCAGTGTGTTTGGAAACTAGGGAAGGAGAAGAAAACCTAACAGTTTAAACTTTCAGAGTTTGAAAGCAATAAAGACAGCATAAACACTCCCATTTAGAAATGCTTAAGAAGATGGATTGAATATAAATCCAGAAAATTATCCCAGTTATCTGTAAGGGTTGGTGAGGCCACATTGTGAATATTATGCACAGTTCCAGTCACCTTACTGTAAAAGGGTATTCTAGAAATGGAGAAGGCACAGCAGAGGGCAACGAGAACCACACGGGGATTTAAGGATCTTAGTTATTCAGCGTGGTATTCTTTGGCAAAGAAGAGATTAAGTGGGAACTCATTAAAGTATAGACAATTCTGAAGGGAGTAGAGAGGATAATTGTTTCAAGGCTATTTGAGTTAGTGTCAAATATAAGAACAAGGGTTTAGTAACTTAAGCTAAGAAAGTGAATTTAGACCAGCATTTTCTGAATCAAAAGTAAATGATATAAAACAAAGAACCAAGGATGGTAAAAATAAGAGATGTAGATTTTCTGAGGAGGAGATATGTAATTTTCCCAATTTGGTTTATTTGCATTAAATAAGAAAGAGTGATTTTTTTTTATTTTCCACTTTGAACAATTACGTCTTGTCAGTGGGGTTAAATTAAAAAGGGTTAGTCCATTTTCATACTGCTATAAAGAACTGCCTAAGACTGGGTAATTTATGAAGAAAAGGGGGTGTAATTGACTTACAGTCCTGCCTGGGTGGGGAGGCCTCACGAAACTGACAATCATGGTGGAAGGGGAAACAGGTATCTTCTTCACAAGGCAGCAAGAGAGACAAGAATGAAGGAGGAACTTCCAAACACTTATAAAACCATCGGATCTCCTGAGAACTCGCTATCACGAGAACAGCATGGGGGAAACCACCCCCATGATCCAATCACCTTCCTTCCTTGACACATGGGGATTACACGTCCTTCCCTTAATATGTGGGTATTACAATATGAGATGAGAATTGGGTGAGGTCACAGAGCCAAACCATATCAAAGGACTAGAGTGGCTATGTATGATCTTAAAGAATCTAGAGGGGAAGTTGCCAAATTCAGATAAAGAACACATAGTTAAGAACTTATTGTTTTTTCTATGCCTCAAAATGTCATAGGTGTCTGAGCTGAACTTGCCAAAATGCCACATTATCATTCATGGTTTTGTACCAACAGCCAGTCCTGTTGAAACTATACTTTTCTTCAGGCTATAACATATCCAAACAATGATTTCCAATGTGCTAGATACTATTTTACTTGGATAAAAATGAAGAGGGAATAATTATATAGTGTATTAAAAAATATTGACTGTAAGCAGCAGTTTGTTTCATCTTGATCTTAATAAATGTGATGCAGTTCAGGCAACATTTATGAAGCATCAGCTGTGTGCTGGGCACTGCAGAAGATTCAGTGGATATTGTTAACATATGCACAGATAATGTTGGTAGACGTCTACATGTGACCCACTATGGCCCCCAATACTTCTCCCTTCCAACCGTGGTTTCATCTGGTCTCAAATTTCTACTCTTAAAGTCACATAGACCAATGGTTCTCAACAATGATCTTTCGCAAAGTTTCCACCAATCTGCAGCACAATGGAACAAAAAAATAAGAAAAATTATGGATTTACCAACTGGGTTCTCATGGAAAGCATCCTTCCAACTTCATTCTGAAAACCTGTGCTTCATATTGTGGGGAGATTTTGTTGTTGTTAAATGTTCTTTCTCATATGAAATTATGAGATGACAATTTTTGGTGTTTTTATTAAGTTAGCAAATCATTATTTCACAAATCCGTCTTTTGAAATGTAAATGGTCTGGGAAATCTAGAATGGTGAGACCCATCGGGGCATTCTCTGAAATGCTCCTGCCACCTGGGAAAGAAGGGAGTGCACTGATTGGAGAGGATAAAGGTGAGATTCTCCTCAGGTTTGAGAGGACAAAATATACATTGGAATGTGGAGGATGAAGGTGAGAAGAAGATGGGAAGGGGTTAAACCTAGGCTGAACAGAAGCTGGCAAAGGGCCCTACACCAAACCGCAGGCCCAGGAGACGGCCAGGAGGAGGCTAGCTGAGGAAGGAAGCCTGGGAACAACCAGACCACCTCAGGCTGCCCTCAATCAGCCCAATCCAGCTGAAAAGCGTTTATCTGGAACCTAAGAGCTGGGGCTGTAGAATGAGTGTGATACAGTTCTGTTCTTGAGGAAGTCACATAGAAGGCTGCTGTGAGAGCCTGCATGATGGGCATGGCATGGGTATACCACAGTACATAGGACAGGGCAAACCCTTCCATTCCCTCCCCCTCCATTTCTGTGCCCATTCTCCACCCTGATCCCTTATTGCACCCTCCCCCACCTCACCCTAGAGAGAATGGTGCTATAGTAATTGGGCATAAAATAGATAAACTGACAAACTATTTAAAACAGCTTTACTGTCCTCCATGTTGTCTTAGAAGCTACACTGGTGCAAAAGTAATTGTGGTTTTCGCCATTACTTTTCCTTTTTTTTTTTTTTTTGTGCTGGAGTCTCACTCTGTGGCCCAGGCTGGAGTGCAGTGGCATGATCTCAGCTCACTGCAACCTCTGCCTCCTAGGTTCAGGCGATTCTCCTGCTTCTGCCTCCTGAGTAGCTGGGATTACAGGTATGTGCCATTATGCCAGGCTAATTTTTGTATTTTTAGTAGAGATGGGGTTTCACCATGTTGGCCAGGCTGATCTTGAACTTCTGACCTCAAGTAATCCACCTGCCTTGGCCTCCCAAAGTGCTGGAATTACAGGTGTGAGACATCGTGCCTGGCCTGCTGTTACTTTTAATGTAATGGCAAAAACTGCAATTACTTTTGCACCAACCTAATATATTCCTAGATGGGTGTATTAGGCCATTCCTGGCTTGCTATAAAGAAATACCCGAAACTGGGTAATTTATAAGAAAACAGGCTTAATTGACTCATGGTTCTTCAGGATGTACAGGAAGTATAACACAACCTTAGGAAGCTTCTAGTCTGGTGGAAGGTGAAGGGGGAATAAACATATCACATGATGAAAATAAGAGCGAGAGCGAGAGAGCTCGGTGGGAGGTGCCACACACTTTTTTTTTTTTTTGGATGGAGTCTCGTACTGTCACCCAGGCTGGAGTGCAGTGGCGCTATCTCGGCTCACTGCAACCTCCGCCTACCAGGTTCAAGTGATTCTCCTGCCTCAGCCTCCTGAGTAGCTGGGACTATAGGCACATGCCACCATGCACAGCTGATTTTTTTTGTAATTTAAGGAGAAGCGGGGTTTCACCGTGTTAGCCAGGATGGTCTCGATCTCCTGACCTCATGATCCATCTGCCTTGGCCTTCCAAAGTGCTGGGATTACAGGTGTGGGGACAGCACCAAGCCATAAGGGATCTGCCCCTGTTACACAAACACCTCTCCCCAGACCCCTCCTCAGCACTGGGGATTACAATTCAATATGAGATTTGGGTGGGGTCAAATATCCAAACTATATGAATGGGAGTGTTTCCTGAGAGCAGGCTGGCACTGGGATTACGCGGCTGTGGCTGGCATCTTTCTGGGGCCCACAGATTGCTGGTGGATGGATACATGACAGGGAAACAAAAGGGCTCAATTGGAGGTGAGCAGAGATATAATGGGATCACGGCGGGCTGCAGGAGGTGGGGAACATTCTCCGAGTCAGCTTGGAACCTGGAGAATTTGTCCCAGAGCAGGCCAGGTTCCAGCTGAGTGAGGCCCACTTCACCTTCCTCAAGCCTCTGACCTTGCCACCTCCCCAACTCTCAGCAGGCAGAAGACACCCCAGTTTCATGTCAGCAGCTGTATCCCTCCTTTCTCAAGCCCACCCACTCCCCTGCATCCTCCCCCAACCTCTGGCCTCCCCTCCCAGGTGAGACTGGAGGACAATAGTCTCCTGGCCTCTGCATCTGTGCTCTGCATTGCTTACCAGCCTTGGCCAATCTTCCTCTTCAAAGAATAAGCCAACCCTCCTGGTACGACACACGCACGCCTCTCTGCATCTTGGAATTTTAGTGCTTTCTAGGCTGCACCTGCTCCCTGGCCCACAGAAGGCCACTCTCCCCCGGGCAATGGAAGTGCTGAAGAGAGAGTTCACATTGTGGGGACAGGCCTTGACAAGTGACTCCAGAGTTGGTGTATAAATACCCCAGCTTTCTTGCCTGGGCAGCACAATTTTGAGGTGTGTGCTCACACCCACCTTCCAGAGTCCCTTGAGGGATTCAGCTCTGGTTGACAGCTCGCCTAGTGGTAAACAAATGCACTCTTTACCTCAGAATCTGTTTCTGGAGAACCCAAACTAAGACGGCTCCCTGCAGTCCACGTTAGTCTTGCAAAGTCGCTCAGCACCTTCCTACTTGTAGCTCTGCTGGGCACTTTTTGGTTCTGTCTTACTTGCTCTCTGACTGAATTGGCCACTGATGACTACCTCCTCCTTCATGAAACACTGTGACACACTGTGCTCTTTATATCTCTGGCCATTCCTTTCCAATCACCTTTATGGGGTTTTTCTTTTATTCCAAGATCAGTTTATTGACATGTAATTCACATACCATACAGTTCACCCATTTAAAGCAGACTATTCAGTGTTCTTTAGTAGATTCATGTGGTTATACAACCATCACCACAGTCAATTTTATGACACTCTCATCACCCCAGAGAGAAACCTGAGACCCTTCCTTATTTCCCCCTCCTCCAAGTCCTAAGCAAGTACTGGTCTATTCTCTGTTTGTTTACATTGGCCTATTCTGGAAACTTTATATGAGTGAAGTCTAACAATGTGGGTTTGTGTGTGTGTGTGTGTGTGTGTGTGCATGTGTGACTGGCTTCTTTTACTTAGGATAATGTTAAAGTTTATTCATGAACCTTACATCAGCACTTCATTTCTTTTTATAGCCAAATAATAATCCATTTTCTGGATATACCACATTCATTTTATTTATCCATTTATCAGTTGACAGACTTTTGGGCTGTTTCTACTTTTTGGCTATGGTGAATGAAAACTCTTTGAACATTCATGTACAAGTTTTGTGTGGGTATATGTTTTCATTTCCCTTGGGAATGTAGCTTGGGGTAGAATTGCTGGGTCATGTGGTAACTCTGTTAAACATTTTGAGGAACTATCAGACCATTTTCCATGAAGGATACGCCATTTCCCATTCCCACTAGCCATATATGGAGATTCCAATTTCTTCACATCCTCTGCAATACTTGTGATGATCTGTCTTTCTAATTCTAGCCATCCTAGTGGGTGTGAACTGGTGTCTCATTGTGGTTTTGGTTTGCTTTCTCTTGTGGCTAATGGTCAGCATCTCTTTATATGCTTATTGGTCATTTGTATATATGCTTTGTAGAAATGTCTCTTCAAATCATTTACCTATTGGCTCATTTGTGAATTTGGTATAATTCTGGGTTTAGTCTTGACCCCTTTTCTCTTCTCCGTCACACATACACACGAATGTCCATTTCCTTCTCACTCCCCACTCATTTATCCAGTCATATTTTCATTCAACAAATATTCACTAAGCTTCTAAATGTCCCAGGCGCTGTGCTCAGTGTTGAAGTCAAACACTGTAAGTAAACAGATGAGGTCCTTGCTACTGGGAAGCTTGCATTCTTACAGGGAATGAAGATAGTAAATAAAGAGGCAAATGGGTAAGATAATGCAACCATTTGCTTCTTTATTTAATATCTTCATCCCCCACAAGAATCATGACATCCATATGATAGGGTGAATGGTTGGGCAAGCAGATCGGCGTTACTTTAGAGTGGGTGGTCAAGGAAGACTTCTCTTGCGAGGTGACATTTGAGCCGAGACTGACATGATAAGAAAAAGCAAAGACATAGGATGGCTAGTAATGAGCCTCCCATGGAGAGGGAAGCAAGTGAGAGGAATGAGCTCTGTGTGTTCCAGGAGGAATGAGAAAGGCAATGAGAAAGGCCAGCATGGCTGGAGCAATGGGGGCAAAGGGAAGCTTGCGGGAGTTGAGGTCAGAGAGGCAGGCAGGGCCTTTCTTCCCAAGAACCATCTGAGGAAACTGGACTAGACCTGCGGTTCTTGGGGTTATCCCTGATATGAGTTTGGAGGGAACAGCCAATAAAACACAAGCATTCGGGCATCCTCAAAACTAGAAATTAAAGCTTCACTGTGTTTCCTCCACACCTAATTATAACTCTTCCCACAGAGAAACCAAAAGATACGATATCTGAGAACAGCTAATAAATTAAAAAACTGGCACGAACCATTATCTAGTTTAAAATAGAAAAATAAAACTCAAACCAGCACTGCAAGGTGGCAATTTATGGTGTTGGAAATGCCTTTGGAAGTCTTTTTAGAGTTCTGTGTTGAATGTTTATAGAAGGTGTAAAATTCTTATAATGCCAGCATTTTATGAACAGTGCAGTTGGCAATTCCTTTTAGCTTGATCTCTGCTTTCAAGAAACGTGGATTTTCCTTCATTTATTCATATTGTTTCCAGTCCATCAAAAATAGACAAGATGTAACAGGACAGTCCATTTGTACCATTCTTTTTGGAAATAATTGCCAGAAGCGCTTTACGGTTGTCAAAGCCCCACCGATGTGACTCCCTAGCGGTCCTCTGTGTTAAAAAGCACACGATTCCCACTCATCTTTGTATTCCTCTCCCATTTCCACCACCGGGAGGATAATCAGGCTGGGAGAAGCAGCCCTTTAAAATTCAGTGCTATGCAAAGGGCAAGAAAAGGGGTGAAAATGATCTATACAGAAACCCGCAAAGAAAAGGGAGGCATGGACTCCCTCTGTTTAAGAAAGGGCTTTATGAAAGAGGCAGGAAGACTCAGGTTCACCAGATATGCAGAACCATATGCATGCATTAATTAAAGGAATGTGAAGGAGGAGGAGGGGATCTGAGAAAATAACAAAGCTGCAGTGTATGCGTGCAATGATTTTTCATTCTGTTTCGCTTCAGCTCTGCCCCTGCAACAGAGGATCTAATCAATCTGCCGGCTATTAAGTTTGTTAATTGATAATGCATACTAATTAGGCTGTGCGCAGTTACTTAAGAGACTTTGCTAAGGTGATTGTAGGCACAAGTCCAAATGGAGTTTAAAGTATTCTGTGTGAGGTTAAAACCCATCAACCAGAATAGATGGATTTTATATTATAACAGAAGGCACAACATACCCATAAGTATTTAATGTATTGCACAGTTATCCATTATTACATATTTTAACACTACAAAATAATTAAAAGTGTAAAAACAGCTACTAAAAACTATAACTAAATCACATTGGTGAGGGTGTGAGGAAGTGTCAATGAGAGAGCACTATTTTCTCATCAAGGTAAATGTTTAATCTTCTCATTTGTATTTGGGAACAGTCAGGGTTAGCAGGGGAGGCGGCTTTGTCAGAAGCAGGACTTACTGAGCTATGTGGACGCCAGAGGCACTAAACCATCTCACGTATCAGATTGTGATGCCCACATTTCAAAGGTCAGCACTCCCGAGGCTGCCCAGTTGACCCATAGAAACACATTATCTAGGAACTCAAGGTTGAAACATGTTTATCAACCATAAAATTAGCTGCCGGTGGTATGGTTGGTACCCTTCCTTGGGAGCAGTCACTTTGGGAATGAACTGAAGAGGACATCTGGGCATCCTGGAAATGTCTCTTGGGTAAATGTTCTCAAGGAGGATGGCTTATTCTTCTCTATATCTTAGGGAATGAATCAGTTCCAGTTTAGCCCCAAAAGAGATGTGTAGGTTGGAGTAAATAGATTTCTCCAGGTCAGGGTGATGTCTCCTTCTTCTCTGATGAATTTCTTAGAAGTTCAGATGGGTCAAGGACCTGCTACTAGCTCAGAAATCAAATCACAGGGCAAACCTTGAGGAGGTCACAATTCTCCATGAGGTCCTGGAATCTTTTCTATTCTTCTGAAAGATTTAGAGATTAGCTTCACAGACTCTTTATTTATTCATTCAGTGGATATGTCTCGAGTAGTTCCGATGTTCCAGGCACTGTGTTCAGTACTGGGGATCCCACAATGAAGAAGACAGACCGTGTCCCCTCCCCTACATAGTTTAGGGTCCAGTGCATCTAACAGATGCTGCCAAAGGAAGCTCTCTGGAGATGAACATTTGTTTGTGTACCTCCCTTACTTAAAATTACTAATTTCTCCAGGATGAAGTCCAAGTTTTTTACATGGTATAGAAAGTTTTGCAGCCTTATCTCTTGATACTTCCCTCTTTCAACTAAACATTTTTTGAGACATTTTTGTGTTCTAGGGACTGTACCAGGTGCTGTTATACATCAAATAGATACAGTCCCTGGCTTTGAAGAGCTCACTATTGCACAGACTTGAGCCATATCCAGGACAAAATCTGTCTCCAAGTTTGTGTTCAAAGTAGGCTGATATCTGCAGGTTCTGGGTAGAACCATAAAGTAGTAGTTGGTGGTTGCTATCACTAGACTGGTGTTACTATCAAATGAAATTATTGCTTTAATGTTTTTAATTTTTTTTTGGAAACAAATGGAGGAGTTGACATTCAGAAAAATTCCACTAGATTAATTTACAAACATTTAAAAAGTAGGCATGGGAGAAAAGCTCCAAGGAAGACTATTTAGCAAGAGCAGAGGGAGGTGTGTTTTATTTCCATTCCTTAGACAAGCCGAGAGTTCCCACAAACAGAAATTTGAAGCTAGCGGGAGGCAGTGGTGTAGCTAGTGTACATTTAATTAACAAACAAATTGTGTTCCTACAGTGTGACCATTGAACCTGGAGCTGATCCATACTGCTTTGTTTTAGCTATTTGGAGATGACTGAGTTCAATGACTCTGTGTGGGGAAAACTAATCTCTGAATAGTATATTGAAAGCATCTAAGAGAAAAATAACTGGAGGCTATGCTTACGAGCCAAACATTCTTAATTTGGTCAAATAGAATAATGCAGGATTGGGGTGACTAAAGACACTTTGAGATGGAATAAGCCATTTCCAAGGGCAAATTATGCAAGTGAGAGTTTATCTGAATATACTGAGCATATATTTTAAAAGCAGGATATTCATGGTAGTATTGCATAAATGCCATAATTAGTGTTTAACATCAGAAAAGCATTTCTTGTGGGCATGTGCCAATGGCACAAGCATTTATTCTTATTGTAACAAAAGGTAAGAATAGATTTTAAAAATTAAAATAATGAAAAACTCCATATGCATTTTTCTTTTTCCTCCCTAAGGAGGAGTGACAAGGCACCCCTCCTTGTATTCTGACATATTGATGTGATCATTTGGTCAGTGAAAAACTTTCTGAAAACTGAAAGGTTTTCAAAAATGGATTCCAGGTGAAGGAAACAAATGAAATAAATACTTAGCCCTAAGTTTTTATGACATTTATCCACCAAAAATGAAGTCTACTATTTATAAGACTATAGAACTAAATGCTAACATCTGTTAAAGTCATTAGGGAACAGACATTTTCTAGACTTTTCCTGTAATGATCAGCACATCTCTTGTGCCTTTATTTTTATTTGTATGTATAAATTAAGAAGATAATTATAATAGTATTCTTTTCATATAAAGATCATAAGATGTATTAATCAAGATGAGTTAATTGCTGTAACAAATAGTCCTAAAATCTTAGTGGTGTAACACATCTATGGGTTTTGTTGTTGTTTGTTTGTTTTTCTAGTTCACATCAGAGCTCAATGAGGGTTAACAGGGAGACTCTGCTCCACAGGGTCTTTCAGAGACCCAGGCTCCTTGCAGCTAGTGGCTCCATTTTAGAGTCCTCTGTTTGATCCTCATGTTGGGCTGGCATACAAAGAAAATAGAGGGAAGGGAGGATTGTTATGACCCAGGCCTAACGTAGTATACATGGCTTCTGCCCACGTTCCACTGGGCAAAGTTTATCACATGGCTGCACCTAACTCCAAGGGAAGCTGGGAACAATAGTCTAGCTGGGCGTGGAGGAAGAAAAATAAATAGATGAATAGCTAGTCAGTCTTTCCTGTATAACCTTGGCCCAAACAATATCTCTAAGAGAAAGATTGGTGATATGGTTTTGCTGTTTCCCCAGCCAAAATCTCCTCTTGAATTGTTATTCCCATTATCCACATATTCCCTATGTGACAAGAGAGAGACCAGATGGAGGTAATTGGATCATGAGGGTGGTTTCCCCCATGCCATTCTCATGATAGTGAGTTCTCATGAGATCTGATGGTTTTGTAAGTGCTTGATAGTTGCTCCTGCATTCATTCTCCCTCCGATCACCTTGTAAAAAAGGTGCCTTGCTTCCCCTCTGCCTTCTACCAGGATTGTAAGTTTCCTGAGGCCTCTCCAGACATGTAGAACTATGTGTCAATTAAACCCGTTTCCTTTCTAAATTACCCAGTCTCAGGCAGTTCTTTAGAGCAGTGTAATATAATTGGTGACCAAAGATAATGTCTTTTCCACATGTGGCTACATTGAAACGGCAACAAAACTACATTGTTTGCTAGATATCCCTTAAGAGACATTTTATGAAGTGAAATCCAATCTGCCTAACAAGGTTTGCACAAAATAATACAATAAGAATTCCAGGGAAAATTTCATGTTGTTAAACTGTAGTGATAGGTCAATCCAGTTTCATCAGTTTCTGAGGCCAGGGGCCATGGGCATGGGGAGTCTTTCTGTCTGCACTTCCCTTGAATGCCCCTGACACAGGCAGATCCTGCCCCTGCCCCACCATTTGAAGTGCTGTCACCCCATCCATACCTCATTTTTCTGAGCATAGACAGCCACAGTTTAGAGTTTAAAGATGCAATTAAATAGGCCCCTAGTGACTGTGAGACTGACAGATGCTAACTGGTCTATAAAGAGGTATGAAGTCTTTCACAGTCCTCTAACTAAGGGCTCCGATTGGTCACAAACCACAGGTTTATCCCTGGATAGTTGCTCCATAAGAAGTTCATAAAGAGAAGTCAATTTTATAAAGCAATTACATTCAAAGTTAATTATTTCTGTGCTCAAAATTTCACCAGAATTCCTTTAAGTGGTAAACTTCTCTAGTATAGTCAAAATATTACTATTTAAACATTTTAGATGGTACTGAAAAGTTGTATGGCTTTTCAGTAATATCTAATGTGTCATACTAATAGAAACATAAATAGATACCTATGTAACCTGTTATATGCTATCTTTGTTGTTTTCGCAGCTATGAGAAAGCTGTTTCATTTTGTCTTTGAGACAGACTTGACTTAATCACAAGAGTAATTGTGGTGTTATTCTGTTTCTTGCCATATTTTTGTAATTATTTTTCAGGTATCAAGTCTTTTTACAAGTTGGTACATTAGAAATCAAATTTTTTTTATTTGAAAAGTATATCTTTTAAGTGATAGTCTTTTACAAATTTGACCTTATTTATTCACAAACTGAGCTATCATAAATGGGCCAGAAAAATGAAGAAAAACTTTGGGTTGTCATCAAGTAATACGCAGATAAGAGAAAAATTATTGACTTTTAGGCTGGGCATGTTGGCTCATGCCTGTAATCCCTGCACTTTGGGGAGCCAAGCTGGGAGGGTCACTTGTGCCCAGAAATTTGAGACCAGCCTAGGCAACATAGCAAGAACCCCTCTCTACAAAAATAAAAATAAAAATAAATAAAAAGCTGAGTATGGTGGCAGGCACCTGTGGTCTCAGCTACTCAGGAGGCTGAGGTGGAAGGATCAGTTGAGCTCAGGAAGTCAAGGCTACAGTGAGCTGTGATCATGCCATTGTACTCCAGTCTGGGTAACAGAGCAAGACCCCATCTGAAAAAAAAAAAAAAAAAGGAAGGAAAGAAAGTATTGAATTTCAGCTTGTTTCTACTGTGTCAATTAAATTATGATAATTTTAAATTTTAAAAATAAATCTGAATGAATTTCTTTTAAGATGTATCTAACATTAATTCAAATTATTCAAAAAATGTTTAGTACACTGAAAGGAGCAGAAAATTACTTAATAATTCAGTATATCTGATTGGAGACTGGCAGGGTGTCTGAATTGCACTTGGCTGCATGTAACAGAAGCCTGACATTAAACAAGTAAAGATTTGTTTGATTTTTGAAGAAGAGAAAAAATAGTGAAAAGTCAGTCTCCCTTTCTTTCTTTATTTTGAGATGGGATCTCACCCTGTGGCCCAAGCTGGAGTGGGAGTGCAGTAGCACAACCTTGGCTCACTGCAACTTCTGCCTCCCAGACTCAAGTGATTCTCCCGCTTCAGCCTCCTGAGTACCTGGGATTACAGGTGCATGCCGCCATGCCCGGCTAATTTTTGTAGTTTTGAGTGGAGATGGGGTTTCACCATGTTGGCCAGGCTGGTCTTGAACTCCTAACCTCAAGTGATCTGCTTGCTTTGGCCTCACAAAGTGCTGGGATTACAGGCATGAGCCACTGTGTCCAGCCCAGTCTCCCTCTCGAAAGTGTCCTCAGAAGTCTTGCTCAGAAGCCTCGTTCCTATCTCCTTGTTGATGTTCTACTTGTCTCTCCAGGCCGACTCCTGCTGTCCTGCATCCTGCTCTGTGCCTGCAGAGGCTGACCTGTGTGGCTGCTCCAGTGGATTCCTTTGCCATCCCACTTCCACAGGAGGCTGCAGCATCATTTGCTTTGTGAGATCAGTGAGAGGATGGGAAGACGTGAAGGTGGAAGGAGAGTGAAGTTGAGCAATGTATTTCTGTAGCTCTTCCCTGCTGACTCATTAAAGGCTGACTACATCCCTCTCCTAAGGCCTCCGCCCTCATCAGTGAGCCAAGAGTTGGTCATGATAGGGACTGGACTGGGGCTGGGGAGGCCTGGGAAAGAGTTCGCCCTACAGTTGACAGCCTCACAGCCAGCTTGCTCTTGAACCTGAGAGAAGCGAAGGTATCTGCTACTCTGTGAAAGTAAGCATTGGACCTGCTTACCATCAACCCAGCCCCGGGCTTCCACTTTGGGATATAGTCTGCCAGCAGTTCTGAGGGAATCAGATGTCTGCAATTCTGGCCAAAAATGTACTTCACAATACAATCAGACAGCAAGAGCCTGGGATTTTCTACACCAACCAGTTCTCCAACTCTCCAGATACCAGCCGGTTGTCTGACAATTCAGTTCTGACACTACCTGGAGTTAGTGGGGACTCCATAGGTAGAGGGCTCAGTCCCACAAGACTGCTACCACTTCAGGGGTCAATCACAAGCAGTGGGTCCCCCAGTTGCTCATACTTCTGTCCAACTTGGCTACAAATTAGAGGTTCCCATGACCCCCTCCTTAGGTTTGATAATTTGCTATAACAGCTCATGGAACTCAGAGACACACTTATATTTACTGGTTTATTATTCTAAGAGATATAAGAAAGGATACAAACAGCCAGATGAAGAGGAACATAGGATGAGGTGTGGAAGGATCCCAACCACAGGAGCGTCTGTTCCTGTGGAGTTGAATTACGCCACACTCCTGGCACATGAATGCCTTCACCAACCCGGAAGCTCCCCAAACACCACCTTTTAGAAATTTTAATGGAGGCTTCATCACATAGGCACAATCGATTATCAACACAGTCTCTAGCCTCTCTCCCCTTCCCTGAGGATGGGGAATGCAGCTGTAGGTTTCAAGCTTCTAATCATGGTGTGGATTTTCTAGCGACCAGTCTCCATTCTGAAACTTTCCAGGAGCCCACCAAGAGTTATCTCATTCGACAAAAGGCATTCCTATCACCCAGGAAATTCCAAGGGAAGTAGGAGCTCAAAGACCAAAATGTCAAAGAGCAAATATTAGAATAAAAAATGTTCGTAATATCCATGTTACTTAGGAAAAAACATGGCTTTAAGGGCTCTCTGCCAGGAACCAGGAGCTGAGATCAAATATATATTGTTTATAATGTCACACTGCGCCAATGGAGACTCCATTTGACTCTCAAAACCATTATCTCCCATAAACCTAGAAAGAGGAAAGATTGTAATGATAGTATTTCTTTTTAAGACCAAGTAGAAATCAACCTTCAGAAACAACTTCTCACCTAAAATTTCTGAGAGAGGCTATGATAATGTCAGTTCCCACCCGCAGCTTCTGCTTTGCCTGGTGCAATAAGGGAGGGAAGGCATTCACTGTACAATAACCTGCCCGTTCCCTGTCCCTTACCATTCCAAAATACACAGGGGTTTTCACTGCAGCATTGATTTGAAAAAGTTTTTCAGATATGAGTCCCAGCTATCCCCATTTTAAGTTTGAAGAAAACAGCCCAAATTCTACCCTTTTTTCATACGGCCACACAGCTTACATTTTATCAAGACTTTATGCAGGAGTGGCTCATTAGTCAGATCTCTTTTAAATGACAGAAAATCCATTTTCTCCTGCTACATAAACCTAGATTTTTGCCCAACTTGTATTTCCCTTAAGGTAGGCAACAGCGACAAAAAACAACTTCCAAGAAGCAGAACAGAAGATGATCGCTCCATGGTCGTTGGTGTCTACTACACAGGGAAGAGCCATCTAGACAGAGGTGGGCTTACCATGAGGCTACCAATGCTTACTCTGCAGTAAGCTGCAGCTGTTGGAGTCCCAACAATTTTAAATTTATGATTTTGTATTCTTTTTCTAAAGGAGAGACTTCCAAACTGTATGAGCTTAAGGACCCACCAAACTTGGATCTTCCTTTGAACATGGACATTGTCAAAATACATAAAGCCTGAATCAATTTCATAATAAGTGAACTATGGACACAGGGCCAAGTTCTAGAAGAAATCCTAGGCTGCCCTCAACCTGGGGTTACGAGCAGTCAGACTGACTTGGGGTTTGGAAATCAAAACAAGTGATTTCAGCTACATTTAATAACCAATTATTTTGTTGCAGACTTTTTAAAAGGTGCCAAAATAAAATTTATGAAGGTTAAATTCTAGGTTTTTCTGCAAAATGGTTTAGTACTGAGCACATTTAGGCACTCAGTTTTACCTTAGAACCAGAATATGTTATAGACTGTCTCCATTTCCACTCCCATTTGTTTATGAACTCGGAGCCAAAAAGCCCAACGAGAACCTTAATCAGATCACACATCAACTTAGAACAGTGGTTTTAGTGATTTAGACATCTAGGTATTTGGAACTGGAAAAAGGCCACCAGTTCACTTGTCAAAAGCCATTGAGCATCTGTCGGTATGGAAATAGTTCTCCTAGCTGACCTGGAATCAGATTTCAACAGCCAACGTTACAGTGAAAGGGCATCTCTTCTCCTATTATCCAGATACATTGGTGCATCCAGAAATATACTATCAAGTAATCATGCTTTCTAAAATATATTTATTTGATACAAGTGCGCACAGTGTTAATGCATTTTCTCTTTCACCTGTGCTTGTCTGCCTTGCTATAAGACGTGTACAAGGATGATATAAAAAATATTGAACTCTGGCACTGAAGCAGAGTGCTGGAGAGAGTCTGTGTGGAGTTCTTGGGAAGGGGTTTTAGGGAATGGAGGAGGGGATACTTGGAGGTGGGAGACACTCTTGGAGTTTAGGACAACTACTGTTTAACAAATATGGAGGTATTTCAATGCTTTAACAGTGTGGCAGCATCTATGTGAGCCTGCTGAACCAGCCTTGGACATAGATAGAGGATGGCTTGAGCTATAGTCTAGCTCAAACAGGAAAGTATGTAGGGGACAATTTCACAGTCTATGAAGCAGTGTTATTAGTTGGTGTGAAAGCAACATTTATTAAACTCCTTCTGTGTGTGAGCATCACATGCTGTGCTGCACATAGAGCCAGGCAAGAGGTGGCCTTGTTCTGGGACCTGTACTTTAGAGGGTCCTACAGTGAAACACGTATGCATGTGAACAAACACACTAAATTAAGGAACACTTGGGATTTGTGCTCAGTGCTGACATAGGGCACCCGAACCCCTAAACATCAGTTCATGTGACTTACACGTTTTTGACCCCAGGACACAGTTTTCTTTTCTTTTCATTTCTTTTTTTGACAGGGTCTTGCTCTTTCACCCAGGCTGGAGTGCAGTGGTGCCATCTTGACTGGCTGCAGCCTCAACTTCCTGGGCTCAAGCGATCCTCCCATCACAGCCTCCCAAAGTGCTGGGATTACAGGCATGCAACACCATGCCTGGCAATTTTTTTTTGTAAATTTGTAGAGATGGGGTTTTGCCATGTTACCCAGTCTGGTCTTGAACTCCAGGGCTCAAGCGATCCACCCGCCTTGGGCTCCCAAATTGCTAGGATTATAGGCGTGAGCCACCACACCCAGCCCAAGACACATTTTTCTATATGGTTTGCCCTATGTCCTCAAAACAAAAGGTGACTGCATCCCAAAGCTGAGAAAACTTGTGGGTTGTGCCACTGCTAGATTCAGAGATGGACTCTGCTTTTGAGTGCAGAGGAACTTAAGTGGCTGAAGCACTTAGTAAGAGAAAAGACAAATTAATTAACTTGTTAAATCCGTCCTGTCAGCATGAATGCAATAGACTCTTATATTATGAAATATTGTTTCCAGTAATGCTAAGCATCCACTTTCTTACTTCTCTTCGTGTTCCAGTTGAGTTCCAAGCCCTGGTTCACAAGGTACTGCAGTAGTTCTAATAGTTGCACATGGTAGCTTAGAATGTTTTGCAATATTAAATAGTTTATATTATTCTTTAATTTATACATATATATATAAGCACATACATACATACAGATATTTGTCTAGACATATATGGGGAAGCGTGATGCCTGTTCTTTAAACTGGGAACCAAATGGATGTTGAATTCTATAACTGGAAATAGTCTTATCTTTATAAAATACTCAGTAAAATTTAATTAAAATTTCAAAATATTAAAGTTTTCTGGGTGGGAATAGTGGTTCATGTCTGTAATCTTAGCACTTTGGGAGGCCAAGGTGGGAGGATCACTTGAAGCTAGGAGTTTGAGGCCAGCCATACAGTGGAATCCTATCTCTACAAAAAAAGAAAAAAAAAAATTAGCTAGGCTTGGCAGCACACACCTGTAGTCTCACCTACTCAAGAGGCTGAGGTAGGGGATTGCTTGAGCCCAGGCAGTCAAGGCTGCAGTAACCCATGATTTTGCTGTTGCACTCTGGCTTGGGTGACAGAGTAGATCCTATCTCAAAGAAAAAGAAAAAACCACCAAATTTTCAGCATTGCTTAAGTAGAGAGACTAACAATTTTTATATTTACTGTTTATAATTTTCAGTCTGCCTTTTAAGTTTAACAAATAATTCTGAGTATTTTAGAAGAAAAATAATTTTTAGAAAACATATATAAAAATAATATTTTAATATTTAACTTGTTATAAAAATACATTAGACTTTCCTTGCTATATACTTTCTATTTTTTATTCATTTAGGTCACTGCCATTAATAGAATATAAATTATGTTAAAATGTTTATTACAACATCTTTAATAATTCTGTTGAAATAAAAAAAGAAATTTTACTGGCTAAATTTTACTTTTTAATGAATATGTCTGTTTTTATCTTGTTACCCATACAAATTTTACCAGCCCAACAATGAGACACTCCCACACACACAATAATCGAAGACAATCATTCGGTTGTCTTTTGTGTTTGATATAACTTTAAGTCATATAAAAAACAAAGCTTTTTACATGTTTTTCCATTTTGCCATTATGGAATATTTGTCAAGGTAGAAAAGATCCTAGTTTATTTACTAGTTTGTTAGTTTCACTTATAACTTTCAAATATGTAAACATATGGTGTATGGGCCTCCAATTGCACTCTTCCCTCAGGCCTCGTAAATGATAAGCATGGCTCCAATCATAAGGTTTTAAGAACTGTACAAAGATGCAAAAAAACAGTCCCTGAAGTGTGATGAAAGTTTGAGGAGTCTGTCAATAGCAAGTATTTGGCTTCTGTTTCCTCATATTTTCTTCATGCTTGATCATGAACAAATCTGACTTTTCTCTGTCTGGCTTCCCTCTCTGCCATATCAGATGCCCCCTCAGCCATGGAAGAACAGGATGGCTAACATCAAATGGCACAAGAGCTTTGAGCAGCAGTTGAAATGCGAGTCCACAAGTGAAAGCAAAGTTCTGCACTTTTTGTCAAAAATGGACTATAATTTGGAGAATGAATTTGAAATACATCATAACCAAGCTGTTCTAAAGACTGATTTAATATTTTATATAATATCACATATGTTTTTGAAATCATAGTAAAGACACCTGGAATCATAATGCTTTTTCAGTGGCAAATGTCATACTACGTTTTTAGGGCATTACGTCAATTTAGTATTTCACGTATTATTAATAATGCCTCATTACATAAAATTATTACTGAACTGGCAATTAAGTGGATGTGAAGGATCCATATGCTAAACTGCTCATAACATTTCAATTATGAACTTCACATCAGATGTCTTCTAGTGTACATTAACAACATTCATGAACAACCTCTCGCCAGAACCACCCAAATGAACTCTGCTTTGTAGCATGTGATATTGGCATAAAGTAATTTTGCACATTTTCCTGAATTTAAGAAAATTAGAAATGGAATCAGCAGATGAAGCAGCTAGTCCCCTCTCCCGGTAGTAGTAAAGCATTTGCTAATGCTGGAATTTGTTCTCACTTGAATATATAAACCTTGGAGGTGACTTTTGTGCTTCTTGGTTGACTAAAGAGTTGTTTTCTTGTTCTTTGATTTGCATTTTCTCTTCCAAATAAACAAGCAAACAAACAACAGTTATTTCATTGTTTCTAGATGCATGTTCTATGCTCACTTTTGTCCCTAACTGACTCAGTCTTCTGGTTGTTTATGAATCTGAGTGGTGTAACAATAGAGTGTTTCTGCCTGGGGGCTGTCCTTGAACACAAAACCCAATGATGCCTTAAAGAATGGTTTGGTGCACATCACCCCTAAGTGTGACAATCCTGGATTCAGTCCGTCCCTTTGTTCTCCTGAAACGGTGGAAAAGGCCTCAACCAGAGTCTGATTCCAGGGCCTCTTCAGAGAATTGAGGGTAGATAACTCTAGCTATTAGCACAGTGGTCAGGGATTTGCCCTCTGATTTCGTTAGCACACCCTGCTGATGTGCAGTTTCACAAGGCAAATAAACCTTAGTCTCCTCTGTCCTCATAGAGCACTGCCTAGTAATATAATGAGTAAGATCAGCCAGCTCCGAAACCACACCTTCCAAGGATATGCGGCATCTTTTTTTTTTTTTTTTTTTTGAGATGAAGTTTCTCTCTTTCGACCAGGCTGGAGTGAAGTGGCACCATCTTGGCTCACTGCAACCTCTGCCCTCCAGGTTCAAGTGATTCTCATACCTTAGCCTCTCAAGTATCTGGGATTATAGGTGCCTGCCACCATGCCTGGCTAACTTTTGTATTTTTAGTAGAGTCAGCGTTTCACCATGTTGGCCAGGCTGGTCTAGAACTGCTGATCTCAGGTGATTGACCTGCCTCAGCCTCAGCCCCAAAGTGCCAGGATTACAGGCGTGAGCCACTGCGCCCAGCCGATATGCAGCATTTTATTGGTGACTCCATGATTCAATGTTTGGATCCCCACCCTAACTCAAATGAAAATGATCAGATTCTAAGCTAGATAAATATTTTAGTAGAATATTGATGTATTAATTTACAACTAGAGGGCTGGGTGCGATGGCTCACGCCTGTAATCCCAGCAATTTGGGAGGCTGAGGTGGGCAGATCACTTGAGGTCAGGAGTTCGAGGCCAGCCTGGCCAACATAGGGAAACCCTGTCTCTACTAAAAGTACAAAAATTAGCTGGGCATGGTGGCACGCACCTGTAGTCCCAGCTACTCGGGAGACTGAGGCAGGAGAATTGCTTGAACCAAGGAGGCGGAGGTTGCAGTGAGCCGAGATTGTACCACTGCACTCCAGCCTGGGTGACACAGCAAACCCTGTCTCAAAACGAACAAAAATTTACAACTAGCGTTTCACTTGTCTTGGAAACTGGACTATTTAGACTCTTCTGTTCACAGCATACCTTTCTTAGTTTCTGAGAACTAGGGAAGTTTAATCAATAGTCAAAAGGTTGCATTCAATTTGACAAACATTTATGGAGACTCAATAAAGTACTAAGTATCAAAGATGCAAATATGATAAAATATATTTTCCGCCCTGGAAGGATTCATAGTCTAGAAAGAGTGGTGCTGAGTTTCCATATTGTGTATTCAAGAAACAATGAAGACAAAGACAGAGGAGGTGTGGTCAATTCTGCTGGGATGAAGATGGAAGCTGAAAATTGATCCACGTGAGAAAGAGTTGATCAAGAAGATCTGGGTTAAGGCCATGAAGAATAAGTGGGTGTTTGCCTGGTGAAGACAGAGGGAATAACATATGCAAAGGCAGAGGGATAAGAAACAGCAGAACACATGCAGATAGTTCAGAATGGCAGGAGCATAGGGAATAAAGGATGTGGCAACAGAAATGAGGCTGGACAGCTGACTCAGGATGCCTGCAGAGTACTGTGTGAGCCTTGCTGAGGAAGGACATTTGTCCTTAAATGCTAGGGTCTATGGAAGATTGTGCTATCGGCCCCAAATTTTCACTCCTCTGTGCAGCCATACCCTTTGCCATGTGACTTTGTAGTTTTTACCACTAAAGAAATGGAATATGTTACCCTACTTCTTGACTTTAGGGTTTGGGGTTTTGTTTGTTTGTTTGTTTTTTGGGACAGGGTCTTGCTCTGTCACCCAGGCTGGAGTGCAGTGGTGTGATCATGGCTCACTGCAACCTCCGCCTCCTGGGTTCAAGCAATCCTCCCACATCAGCCTCCAGAGTAACTGGGACTACAGGCACACACCACCATGCCTGACTAATTTTTGTAATTTTTGTACAGATGGGGTTTCACCATGTTTTCCAGGCTGGTCTCGAACTCTTGGCCTCAAGTGATCCACCTGTCTCAGCATCCCAAAGTGCTGGGATTACAAGTGTGAGCAACTGTGCCCAACAGGCTTGTGACTAGCTTTGACCAATACAATGAGGTGTAGGTGTTGGTGTGCCTGCTCCAAGCCTAGGCCTTAGGAGGCCTTGTGCATTTCCATATCCCTAGTTACATGTGTGCCATCACCACTAGGGAGCCTGCCCAGGCTAGCAGGATAACAGCACTGTGGACCAGAGTCAACTCACCCCTGCCAAGCCCAGTCTAGGTCAGCTCAGCTGACCACTCAGATTCA
Source organism: Colobus angolensis palliatus (assembly GCF_000951035.1). Lineage (NCBI taxonomy): Eukaryota > Metazoa > Chordata > Mammalia > Primates > Cercopithecidae > Colobus > Colobus angolensis. The sequence goes on from NW_012118376.1 coordinate 1,889,998, forward strand.
TAGGCCAAATCAATGCTTATTGTTGCATGCACTTGAGATTTTTGTGGTCTTTTGCTCTGCAGCATTTTTATGGATTTGGCTAATGAATATAGGCCATGAAAGGGCCACAAATGGGTATAACATGCTCCAATTTTTGTTTTACAATGTGTATTTTATCTGAATGTGATGGATAGGCTAAAAAGAAGTGAAAATGGAGGCTGGGAAAACAGTGTGACTATTGTAGTAATCCAAGGAGAAATGTGAGGACCCGAACGAGGCCCTTTCACCATGGATAGGGAGGTGAGGGGAGGAATTAAGATTTTTTGCCCTTAAAATAGTTTTAATTTTGAAATATTTCAAACATACAGGAAAATTCACAAAATAGCATGACTAACACCCGTGTGACTATAACCAAGAATGAACGTGTCAATGTGTTTCCACTTTTTAAAAAGAGATATAGCCTTATCCCCAATTCTTACTCCTTTCCTTCCTCCTTAGGGGCCATCACTGTCCTGAGGTTGAGTGTATTATTTCCATGCATGATTTCTATTTTTATTTTATTTCTATTTTCTTTGAGACGGAGTCTCACTCTGTCACCCAGGCTGGGGTGCAGTGACACAATCTTGGCTCACTGCAACCTCCGCTTCCTGAGTTCAAGTGATTCTCCTGCCTCAACCTCCCATGTAACTGGGATTATAGGCTCATGCCACCACACCCAGCTAAGTTTGGTATTTTTAGTAGAGACAGGGTTTCACCATGTTGGCCACGCTGGTCTTGAACTCCTGACCAGCCTCCCAAAGTGCTGGGATTAGAGGCGTGAACCACTGCGCCTGGCCTCCATACATGATTTTTAGTTTTTAGACGCAGTATGTATCCACAAACAAAATACACTACTCTTCTGTATATTTAGAATTTTACATATCATCTCACGTACGCTTTTGAAACTTGCTTTCTTCATATTATGTTTTTGAGATTTATCCATGTTGATATACATAGGTCTAATGCATAGAGGAATTTAGAGATAATAAAAATGTAAAACTTAACAATGTAAAATACAAGACAGAGGAAAAAAATTTCAGATCACCACCACATTTCTGGCTAAGATGAACATGTAAATTACAGACAAAGATGAGGAATATAGTAGAAGGAGTAGGTTTGAAATGAGGAGGCCTGCAAGATATTGAGCTCACTCTGAGTGTGGAGGTGTGCTTGTTTCTTGATGGAACATGCTCTGTGGGCAGTTGCATTTGAGGAGTGCTCAGGAGCACGATCTGTCTGGAGATAGAGCCTTACCCTGTTACCATAGTGAAGCAGTCACAACTGTAAAAACTGATGAGAGTACCTAGGAAATGCAAGCTGGGTGAGAAGAAAAGAAGACCAAAAGCAGGACTCCCTGCCACATATACCAACAGTTGAGGGCAAACAGAGGACCAACAGACAGAGCTTTCCTTACATCTTTGCAGGGAATATTCTCTCCTTTAGATTTAAAGCAACAGCCATAGCAATTCACCATAAGATATTCAAAGGCAATTTCACCTTGCTCTAAATAATAATAATAATACAGATATTTAAAGGAAAAACTCTTAAATTTTCTTTTCCTTTCTTTTTTTTTTGAGACCAAGTTTCACTCTTGTCACCCAGACTGGAGTGCAATGGGGCGATCTCGGCTCACTGCACCTCTGCCTCCCAGGTTCAAGCCATTCTCCTGCCTCAGCCTCCCAAGTAGCTGGGATTACAGGCACCTGCCACCACGCCCAGCTAACTTTGTATTTTTAGTAGAGATGGGGTTCTACCATGTTGGCCAGGTTGGTCTCAAACTCCTGACCTCAGGTGATCCACCCGCCTTGGCCTCCCAAAGTTCTAGGATTACAGGCGTGAGCCACTGTGCTTGTCCAAATGTTGAATTTTCTAATGAAAGAAGTGATGCTTTCTTATCTGTAAATAAATTAGTGATAGACGGTTGACTATTTAGATGTCAGAAACAACATCTGTTTCTCTTCCACTTGGAGGGTCTCAGGGGTGAGTTGGAGATAAATAATACAAACCCAGTTGTCTTACATTTTCCAAACACATTGCTGCCCATTTTAACTTACATGTGCAGTTTCCCTCCAGATTAAAAAAAGCAATCTACATTCTACCAGAGAATATTTGAAAAGGCTTTAGCTGTCAAATGCTGACCATACACATCAAAAAATGAGATGGTTGAGCTAGATCCTATGGGCTGATGGCTGGCATTAGGCACACCACTCCCTGGATCACACATTCCCATCAGGAAAACATTTTTGAGCTTGTATCCCCATATTCACATGTGTCAATGTTATCCTGGTACTATGAAGCTAATAAATCATATATATTATAAAACACACTCTGAGATGTGTGTGTGTGTGTGTATATATATTATTTATTTATTTATTTATTTTGAGACAGAGTTTCACTCTGCCACCCAGGCTGGAGTGCAGTGGAGTGATCTCGGCTCACTGCAACCTCTGCCTCCCGGATTCAAGTGATTCTCCTGCCTTAGTCTTCAAGTAACTGGGATTACAGGCCCTACCACCATGCCTGGCTTTGTTCTTAATAGAGAACAAAGTTTCACCTTGTTGACCAGGCTGGTCTCGAACTCCTGACCTCAGGTGATCCACCTGCCTCGGCCTCCCAAAGTGCTGGAATTATGGGCCTGAGCAACTACACCCGGCCGACTCTGAGATATTTTAAATACAAAGGATATGCAATAAATAGAAACAGGCATTCTACTATTTCTCTCCCACTCTCCAACAGATTGTCTTATTTATCCTTGGGAGTGTCTGCCTCACTTTTGAATTCCCCAAATAAAAGAGATAATTTGACTACTCCTTCACATAGGAAAAGATGTTTTGCATTGCTATTATTCTGAAAATGATGTTGGTTACTCTTTTTTTTTTTTTTTTTTTGAGACAGGATCTCACTCTGTTGCCCAGGCTGGAGTGCAGTGGTGCAATCTTGGCTCACTGCAACCTCCGTCTTCTGGGCTCAAGTGATCCTTCCAGCTCAGCCTCCTGAGTAGCTGGGACCACAGGCATGGGCCACCATGCCCAGGTAATTTTTGTATTTTTTGTAGAGGCAAGGTTTCACCCAAGCTGGTCTCAAACTCCTGAACTCAAGCAATCCACCCACCTCGGCCTCTCAAAGTGCTGGGACTACAGGCGTGAGCCACTGTGCCCGGCTGGTTACTCTTTTTCAAAGACATTTATCACACATGAAAATGCAGAGTTAGAGATAATTAAGAGTTTAATTTAAAAATTACCTGTGGCATGTGAAATGGAAATTAGGAACTCATTTTTTTCTGCAAGTATACCCCATCCCCAACATCCCTAACCCCTAGAATGACTAGTTTATTCTTAATCTGTATAATTTTGTCATTCTGAGAATGTTATATGCATGGAATCATACAGTATTCATACAGCAAATTCGTACAATAACAGTGACTTTCAAGATTGACTTTTTTCACTCAGTATAACGTCCTTGAGATTCATCTGAGTTGTGTCATGTATCAATAGTTGGTTCTCTTTTTATTACTGAGTAGTATTCCATGGCAGGGGCATACTACAGTCTGTTTGATCATTTGCCTATTATAGGACATTTTAGTTGTTTCCTGCTTTTAGCTATTGCAAGTAAAGCTGCTGTGAACAATTGTATACAGGTTGTTGTGCGGACATCAGTTTTTATTTATTTGGGTTAAATGCTCAATGTACAATTGTTGAGTAATATGGTAAGTATATAATTTTTTTTTAGAAACTGCCAAACTTACATTTCCACCAGCAATGTTACAAGATAAACTGGATTATGTATCTAGAGGGAGCTGACTTTTCTGTAGGAGCAGACTGCCTCTCTCCTTACTTTCTAACTTCTAATCAACAACTGCAGAGTTTGGAAAAACTCTAAAATGAGCGACAATGAGTTTGAGTAAAACACTTTCTTCTCAAATGACGATTTTTATCGTACGTGTATCATCTCTACATTGCCTGTTAACGAGTCTAATTCTTTCAAATCATAGTATATATTTTTTCTTTCAAAGAAAACAGCCCTGTCTACTTGAAATACAGGTGGTTTTTCTTTGAACTTAACATTGATGGAAGTGCACAACATCCTATTTGTCCTATTCTTGATGCTAATTAGATTTCCTAAATCTCATCTCATGATGCCAGTATATTGGTCATGAGACTGTTAGTATTATCTATTTCTTTTTCTTTTTTAAAATGTAATGCCTGGCATCTTCAAAGATAAATATAATGGGAGACATAATTTTTATTTTTATTTTATTTTATTTTTTTGAAATGGAGTCTTGCACTGTCTCCAGGCTAGAGTTCAGTGGTGCGATCTTGGCTCACTGCAACCTCCGCCTCCCAGGCTCAAGTGATTCGCCTGCCTCAGCCTCCTGAGTAGCTGGGACTACAGGCCTGTGCCACCACACCTGGCTAATTTTTGTATTTTTAGTAGAGACAGGGTTTCACCATGTTGGCCAGGCTGGTCTTGAACTCCTGACTTCAGGTGATCCACCTGCCTTGGCCTCCCAAAGTGCTGGGATTACAGGCATGAGCCACCATGCTCAGCCAATTTTTATTCCTTTTTATCAAATTTATTTAAACAACTGAAGTCTGGAAATTAAATTTGACACTCCTCAAAAAACAAACTTCAAGGACTCATTGCAGTGAAAGCAAGAGCCCACAGACCCTCATTCTCCTACATTTGATTTGGAGTGAAAAGTTGCAGTGCTTTTCCATCTTCCCAGAAGTGAGTAGGATGCGTGCAGATTTCTTCTCAGCCCCAATTCCTGCAAAGAGTCATTACTTCTCTCCATCAGTCTTAGTGGGCTTACTCATAGGCCTGAGTCATGTATGACTCAGCAGAGCCTACTGCCAAAAAGGACTGTCCTCTGAATGGAGAACCCTCAGAGCCAGCCCGCCAAGAACCAAAGTACTCATACCCAGGAAGGGTCACTGTGGACAGAGACTTACTAGAATAGAGGCCCCTTGTCATCAGGGAGATTCTAAAGCCCAGAGTGCAAAAATTTCTGTTGGGCTCAGAAGCCCTGGTCACCTTGGCCTCTCTTCCTTTTCTCCTGACCTGTGTCCTGGGATCGGTGGTCTGGAGGTAGAGCCTACAGAGCGTCAGGAGGCCGACGCGTTTTGAGCCTGTATGGTTAGGGTAGGTCAACCTGAAGTGATAAATAGACCCAAACATACAGTTGCTCAGCATGATGGAATTTTATTTCTTGCTCACCTCACATTATAGCGCAATTGAAAAATTATGTAGACAAACAGAGATGTGGCTGGGAGGCAGGGCTCTGCTCCAGACAGTCACCCTGGGACTCAGGCTGATGGGGACCTTTAAAATCTGTCTTCCAGGAGAACACCTGGAGGAGGGCAGAGGAGAGGAGACATTTCCATCTCAGTTAGACAGAAAGGGGGAAAGCATGTGGATGAGTATGTCCAGGAGGACTTTATGAGCCCAAGCAAGAGGTGGTACACATCACTTGTGCTCACATTCTACCGGGAAAACCTAGTTTCATGTCATCTTATTTCCCTCCAACTACAAGGAAATCTGGGAGACAAGGCCTACTAGTGTGGCCAAAGAAGGGAAGATTTCAGGTGGCCAGAAGTGACCAATTATGCAGCAGTCTCCACCACAGAGCCCTTAGCACTCAGCTGGTACCTGTGAGGGATTCTCATAAAGTGGGAAGGGGACCCGAGGGTCTGAGCACAGTGAATCTGCAGCCCAGGGGAGGGTGTGTTTTCAGAGCTCAGACTCTGCCATGTCCTTCCCACAAGGTGTGAGAGAAGTAAGCAGCAGCCTCACCAGGCTGACTCCGCAGACAGAATTGCTGCTCTCTGGAAGGAAATTTCCTATCCCTAGGAAGCTAGGTAACTTTTCTATCAGAACAGAGGATCAATGGCAAAAATGAGTTCCAGGGAGATTGCAGAGCATTTGTTCATTCAGTCTGACTGTAGGTGTGGGTGATGGGAAGTCAGTTTAGTTGTACAAACAAAGGAGAATGAAACAGAGTCATGTGTGTCTTCAAAGGAGCCCCAGCACCTAACTCCAAAAGTGTAGGATGCCCTTGAAGTAAGTTCTTGCTGACAGATCACAGAAGCCGGGCGGGGGAAGGCTCTGATTGCTCCAACGTCAGAACAGGAACACTTGCATAGGTGCTCTCCTTTATTACAGCCCCACCCCCTGTAAAGGTAAAGAGCTGATGCGGAACCAGCGTGTGCAGACTCCCTTCCCCTCTGCCCTTGGCCCAAGGGCAACCGCACAAAATGGGATTAATTGGGATTATGGGGGCTTTGGCTGCTTGGCTGCTACTCAAGGATGAATGCTTAATTTATGTCTCAGTGGTCTTGACTCCTGCCTGATTAAACTGGCTCACTCAAGCCATTGTTTGCCAAGGACTTTCCTTTCAAAGGAGTGGCTACAGGTGGTGCTTTTATGTGACAGCTTTTTAGCTTTGATGTGGTACGTGGCTTTAATGGATTGCTGCAATGCTGCCTTTCTCTCAGAAATAACTAAAAGCACAAACAAATTCAATGGCTTCTCCTTCCATCTTTCAGGGTTTTTCTTGTGACTATCGAAGTGTCAACAGGTGTGATTGTTCACAAATATATACAAGGGCTGTGGAATTATTACTGGACAAGAGAATAGAGTATTTATTTGGAAAACATTCACCGAGCAGAGATGTTAGGATTCAGAAATGCCTCCTCTCCTCTTAGCAACCCACTACTCTGAATTAAAAGGTGCCCTTAAAGGGCAGGCCTGAGGTTGATGGTGCCCTGAAGCTGATAGAGACAGGGACCCTCCTCCAGCTCCCCTGCACTGTTCCTTGCCAGGGCACTTAGGATCCTCTCCTGTGTTAGACCCCATGTTAGACCGGAAGCTTCGTCTCTGAAGTTTGCTGCAGCCTGAGCCAAGCTTTGTTGTTATTTCTGTGATGGGGAATGATGAGCAGCCTCTCTTCTATTGGGATTTAAACAGAGACTGTCCACAAACCTAAACTGGCTTATGGTTTTAGCCCATTTGATTGTTAACTTGGTTTACAAATATATTAAGCAGTTTTTTGGTTGACTTGATATTTCCTTATTGACTTGACCCTTGAGGTCGGTCAAAAGAGCCAAATGGATTTGGGTAAATCTTCCCTGCACCATAAAGATTCTCATCCTTTTTCCAGCAGCCGTATACACATCTCCATCAGCAAATAAGCTCTCAGATTGCATAAACGGAGTAGTTTTCTGTCTAAAAGGGATGTGTTTTGAGAAATTGTTGCCTATGACTTTCATGCTACTTAAAACTAAAGGTTGTGGTTTTGAACTAAACTAACGTGACAGAGACCAGTATCTTAACTATATGATATTTCATTAATTGAATTAATTAGTGTAATCCTAGAAACTTGTTTCCCAATATCAAATATTGCATACAAATTACTACAGAAATTATGACTCACCTTGTTCTGTATTTGTGTGGTGTTATTTGGGATATACTTGGGAAATGCTAAAATGTATCAATATTATTTCTCCTAGTTTCACAGTAAAAGCAGCTACAGAACATACCTCATTAATGGGAGAGGTCTATCATATTAGAATCTGGAAAAAGTACAACAAAAAGTGTCCAAACTCTGCTTTTGATTAGGATTCCATAAGTTTAACAAACTTTATGGAAAATAGAATTATGAGCATAGTATGGTGTTAATGAAAAAGGACTTTAACTTGGCCAGGCACGGTGGCTCACACCTGTAATCCCAGCACTTTGGGAGGCCAAGGCAGGCAGATTATGACGTCAGGAGTTCGAGACCAGGCTGGCCAACATGGTGAAACCTGGTCTCTATTAAAAACACAAAAATTAGCCGGGAGTGGTGGCGGGTGCCTGTAATCCCAGCTATTCCAGAGGCTGAGGCAGGAGAATCGATTGAACCCAGGAGGCAGAGGTTGCAGTGAGCCGAGATCATGCCACTGCACTCCAGCCTGGGTGACAGAGTAAGACTCTGCCTCGAAAAAAACAAATGACTTTAACTTTTATAACATATTATTAATATCTCCCAGAAATACTTTGATTATAAAATTTAGGTTTTAGTCGAGTGGAGAGTGGAGGATAATAAAACTGATTGTGTAACTCAATCTGAATTTGAGAGACAGAGGTCCTAAGGAAATAGATAAATGAGAGCATATGAGTTTAGAAAGAAAATTAGGCAACTCCATCAAACAACTTAAAAGTCAGAGAGAACGTAAAGATGTTGCTAGGATTTCAAATTAGCAAAAGTGAGGGATGCCATCTGTCCTGAAATTTGATGAAGCCCCTCAGGGAAGATATACCATGGTAAGGAAAGGTTGCTGTAAGCATTATATGAAAATAACTCCAGGAACTTTGGCTGAAAAATGTCCTTATCACTTGCCTGTCAGGGCAGAGTCAGTGTACACCCTCTTCTGCTGAGTAGATTCTTCCAAAAACGGGACCAGTTTGCAGACCTGACCTACTGCTGTGCATGGAGATACAGCCAGAGTACCTGTCCTCAGGATGGCAGAGGTGGCAGAAACCCACAAAATTTTCCAGTTGAAACTCATCTTTTACAGATGAGGAAACTGAGGCCCAGAGGGGAAATGAGCTTGCCTTGAGTACATGGTAAATCATTCCCAGTGCCCTTAGCTGTTTACAAAGAGCCAATTCACCCTGTCCACGCTCTTCCCAAATGTAGGAGGTAAAATTACGCAGTTTTCTTGCTACAGATAGATATTTAGTATAGTCATCCAAAAATTATATCCCTGTCTTTAAGCAACTTTCATGCCTAAAGTACTCCTCTAACCCTGAATCCACTGAAAGCCAGAACCAAACACTCTTAATCATATATGTTGTTTTGGAATTGTTCTCTAGTTAGGCCACAAAAGCCTGCCTTGTTTTCCCATCTACTGCCTGTAGGCAGGAACCAGGTCCTTGCTTTTCTCTGGATCTCTCCCAGCAGAACCAATGTTACTAAATGAATAGTGTATGGATGGTTCTAGGTACCTCAATGCATAGCCCTTCACTGCCCAGGAAGCCCTCGCTTTTCTAGTTGTTGGCAGCCAGGGGATGTAGAGGAAGACCCTGTGAAGCATTTTTAAAAGAGGGATTGATAGCTAGCTATCAGGAGCCCTTTCAACAAAATTTTGTTCTGAACTTGCAGCAAAGCTATGAATTTGCCTTACAGTAAAAAGAGGTATATTCATAGAAGTTAATAAAATTTCTGTTCTAGTTAATTGGCTGGGCGCAGTGGCTCACACCTGTAATACCAGCAGTTTGGGAAGCCAAGGCAGGTGGATCACCTGAGGTTAGGAGTTCAAGACCAGCCTGGCCAAAGTGGTGAAACCCTGTCTCTACTAAAAATTAGCCAGGGATGGTGGTGTGCCCCTGTAGTCCTAGCTACTCGGGAAGCTGAGACAGGAGAATGGTTTGAACCCGGGAGGCAGGGATTGCCATGAACTGAGATCGCGCCAGTGCACTCCAGCCTGGGTAACAGAGTGTCACTCCATAAAAAAAAAAAAAAAAACCACCAGAAAAACTTCTGTTCTAGTTAATATTCTACTTCAAGATACTTTGCATATAAGAAAATTTCTTATATGGTCTTAAATGAGAGTTTTTGCTTTGGTTTTGTTTTGCTTTATGAAATCATACTAGAAAGTTGAACATAAATTTTGAGTTTTGCGTTCATGCCTGGCCCTGGGTTAAAGATGTGAAATTGGCAAAACTGAATTATAGGCCCTTTAGGGTCTCGCAACCCCAGCCAAGCCCCCTCAGCAGCATCTCTTGCTGCTCCCTTGGCTGTCCCTCACACCAACAGCTAAATATTTGCTAAATGAAATAGTGAAGGTGCTTGTCTCTGGCCCCAAATCCTGTAGCCAGGGCAGGAAGTGAGGTGTTGGGTCCTGTGAGTATGTTGAGGCCCTCAATAACCACATTAGGGATGTGGACAGGGGAGTGCATTTTGTCTCCAGAAGAAGGAGAACCTGCTAGGAACACAGACATTCAGTAGGCAGAACTGGGAAATTTGTCTACAAATCTGGCTTTGCAATTATTTGTAACTATCAACCTCTTTAGCCATGTAATTTCAATATTTTCCATGTGTATTTCTCAGGTTATTCCTCCATTCCAGCACACATCTGTCATGGAGGCAGTGCTGGGGATCAGTCAAGATGAGCCTGGGCTCCGAAGGCAATATCATGCTACAACCTTGCACAACTTGCTTACCATCTCCAGGCTCGGTTCCCTCATCTAACCATCGGGGGCTACTCATATTTACTACTTCATAAAGTTATCATGAGGATAAAACTAGTGCATCAAAGCATTTAGGGCAGTGCCTGGTATAGTAAGTCCTCAACAAACATTAGGAGAACAAACGCCATTATTTTGACATTTGGGAAGTGTTCTGTGAATGGCTGGATATGTTGATTCCAGTCACTGGAAGCAAGGGAGACTCCAGTGTGAGGTTTGCTTTGCCTCATGCTGGCACTTAGACATTAATTTCATAAGCTGAAACACAGAATGGACCTTAAACATTAACCTAATATACCAAGAAATAAAAATACTGATCAAAGTGGCAGAAACAGCATAAGCCATAGATATTATCTTTGTGTAATTTTTTAAAATGGTTACAACAAAATTGCTTCTTTTCATTACACATTTATGAAACTAAGCTGATTTCATGTGATCATACTGATTTTAATGTCTTCTTAGTATTTAGAAAATGTGAAACAACCTTCAATATGAACTATGACTTGTAAGTTTATATCTTCACTCAGCATGGAGAAAAAGCAATTTTCTTTTTTTTTCTTCTTCTTTCTTTCTTTTTTTTTTTTTTTTTTTTTTTTTTTTTTTTGCCAAGCTCTGATGTGACACTTGGCTCTAGAGAAGGTTCTGGCTGTTGATACAACTCGAAAATCTGAGTTGATAGCGACAGAGGTTAAATCTTCACATTGTGAGGTTCTATTGACTTTTCCTGCAGCCTTGCCCTTTATCCTTGTCTACATATTAGTTTGTGAGAAGCCTTCAAAAGGTAGCGCACTCATTAGTGGTTCCATAGTGGATGGTTATGTTCAGTTGCTATTTCTTTGTATGCCGCTATTGTCTAGGTTATATTATGCAGTGTGACAAGTGCTGTGGAGAGCAAATGAAAGGCAAGTTTTCAGCACGAGCAAAGCTTATGTTACAAAGAGAGAGTGTTTTGAAATGGCCTTATGACAGAGCAAAGCACTATGCCAGGTGTAGTTGAACAACGAGGAACAAAGCCATCCTAACAAACAGAACCGGTCCATCTGGGAGGGGCAGGAAGGGAGCAGAGGGAGCCCACTCTTCTTAAGTGACTCCTTGATAACAATTTAAAAGATATTATACTGGATAATGGTTTTTACAACTCTAATGGATATTACAAGAAGCAGTGAGAGGTGGGATGTTACAGCTCTGGAGAAGGAGATCCGGGGTGCCTCCTGCTTTTGAACTTCAAGATTGCCCCTCCTCTGGCCAACAGTTTTAGATACTGACCCCAAGCTCCCTGCCTCCTAAACATTAGAAAATGGTCATGCCTGGCCGGGCGCAGTGGCTCACGCCTGTAATCCCAGCACCTTGGGAGGGTGAGGTGGGCAGATCACGAGGTCAAGAGTTTGAGACTAGCCTGGCCAACACGGTGAAACCCTGTCTCTACTAAACATACAAAAATTAGCAGGGCTTGGTGGCAGGCACCTGTAATCCCAGCTACTCAGAAGGCTGAGGAAGGAGGATCACTTGAAACTGGAAGGCAGAGGTTGCAGTGAGCTGAGATTGCACTCTAGCCTGGGCAAAAAGAGTGAAACTTCATCTGAAAAAAAAAAAAAAAGAAAAGAAAAAAGAAGAAAGAAAGAAAATAGTCATACCTTTAGACAATGGAACTCAAGCCTAAAAGAAGTTAGATTTCTCTCTAGTCTACCAGTAAGTTTGGAAAAAGTTGAGAAAGATGTGTAAAGTAATAAGCATATTAACCAGGGATGGTTGTTGTTTTTATTTGTAATATCCCCTTTAGAACAATGAGCCAAGAATGGCAATCACAATAGAAAAGACATCTCATGCACAGAAGACTACCTGGAGTTTTACGTGGGAGACTGGAGAGTCATTGCTAGCTTGTTGTATGAAGTAAGCAGGTGCTTTAATGAACTGTAGTATTTACTCCCAGAAATCTGGAATTTTCTTTGTTCTTATGCTTTATATTTCAGGAAAAGCTTTATTGCTATAGAGGAGGCAACAACATTCAGTAGCATGAAGTCAGCCTGTGGCATTCCCTACCTCTAGGGGTCAAAGAGCCTAACACTGTAGACGGATTTAAAAGAGGGCTAGAAAATTCTGTGGCAAATATTAGCATTTGCTGTCATGCATGTTAAAAAGACTGGTAATCAAATATCATGCCTCAGAGAGTGAATGAATACTGCCAGGGCAAGCCTTCTTTCTCCCGCTCCTCCCTCCCTATGCTCACATCTCCACTACAGGAAACACGACTGAGTTGATGGGAAGGGAAAATGCTCTTGCCTTAGGTCATTGAAAGCACACAATCCCCTGTGACTCAGGACCTAGGTGGGGATTTGGGAGGTACAAAGAGAGGAAAGTCAGGTTTCTCAGCCCTAGGATTCTGGCTGCTGCCCTTGAAGTTTCTCTGGACTGACAAGACTTTGAGGTCTGCAGGAAAGACAAGGCTTGATGACAACCTCCTAAGTGTGGGTAAGTCTTAGGCTTTTCCTGGAGGAGATGGCCCTCCCGAGAGGCTGCAGCACCCCCATATCATCTGGGATTCAGCCTCACTGTTATCCTGACCACTTGGGGAGGGGAGAAAACTGGCCGTCTTTGTTTTCTACTTTCTCCTTCCTTCCTGCTTTCTTCCCTTTTTCATCTTTTTCTTCCCTCTTCCTCCCTCTACAGTGAAGAAAGAACATCTGTTTCTCTTGCCGCTTCCCCTCAGAGGTGCCATAGGACCCCAGTGCCCATGAAGTCACTGGAAAATTCAGCTCTTTATTCCCCAGGCAAGAGGCTTGCTTAGAAAGTGTCTGGGCTGCAGGTCCTGTGTAGTGTCAAGATCAGGTGGCCTCAGGGCCTTGGCTCTCCTCACTCCAGCATCTTCTCCCTTGCCCTCTCTACTTGACCCTTCCCTAACACACAGAGGAGCTCTGATATTTTCCAACAGAAAACACAACCAGTCAGACACCCCTGCTGGGCCCATGCGCTCCTCTAGCTGTTCTCTCTGTGCTCTCTGAGAGCCACGTTTCTCACCAGGCTGATCACAGAACGCTGTTTCTTTCCTGTATCCCATTCTCAGCTCAGTGGCTCCCTTCCATTTCCACTCTCTGCCCTCTGCTCTCATTAGCATCAACAATTACCTCCATGTGGTCCCAGCTGCTTTTATCTCTCTTCGTGAGATAAACCCCTCTCCTTCACAAGCATCCAATTTTTCTTTGCCTGTGACACCTCACTCTTCTGGGTTTCTCCATGACTCCGTCTTCTGTTCAGAGGTCTGGACTCAGCCCTGGGACTCCTCTCCGTGTTTTCTCTCCCTAGGTAATCTCACCAGCCCACCACTTTCATACCACCTGTGCCGAGTTCTCCCAAGTGTGTATCTAAGCTCCTAACTCCTGCATCCAATGATGTCCTCCTACTGGATGCCTCAGAGGCAACTCAATTGCAAACTGGTCAGACCTGAACTCTTCTGATCCCCCCAAATATCAGCAAACCAATTCAGACACCCTGAAACATGAGAGTCCCATTTCCCTTTCTCACTCTGTATATACACTTGATCCGTATGTCCTATCAGTTCTACTCCTAAAACATCTCACAGTTTTACTCGGGTCTCTCAATTCGCTGCCACCACCTAAGTCCAAGTCACCCGCATCCTACACCAGGACCACTGCAGTAGCCTCACAGCTGGTCTCCTCACTTCTACTTTTGCCCTCGTTACACTGAATCCGTTCTTAAGTGGCACCCATTCTTCTATTTAGCAGTAGAGAGATGTGTTAGGACCTAAGTTCGACCATATGATTTATCTGCTAAAAACTTATAAATTGCAATTGCAATTGGAATGCCTATAGGAAGTTGGTCCTGGCCAAGCTCCCATCACTTATGTGTCTCCAGTTTCCCTGCGGTGGCCCCTAACATCATTTCAATTCTAAGCTCTCTCTCACCACGGGGCCTCCACAAGGTTGATCCCTCTGTCTGAAATGCTCCTTCTCCCACTTTTGGCCTGACTTCTACCAATTTTTCTCAGGTTTCAGTGTAGATAACACTTCTTCATGGAGACTTTCCCCAGCCTCCCAATCTAAATGAGATCCTCCAATTAGGCTATCTCTTAGTTCCTCGTCTTTCCTTTGTTTAATTTATTGTAACTTATCAATATTGTGTGTATTTAACTATTGACTGCCTTGTCCCCATAGGTTCCATGATCAGGGATTATGCCTGTCTCACCATTACGGCCTGGGGCATAGGTCTGTGTCTGCCGCCTGGCAGTGCTCTGTCTCTAGCTGTTAAAGAATGTGTACTAGTCAGGTCAGAACCGCCTGCTGAACATCACATGAGAGAAAAATGGGAGGCTGTCCCTACAAATAAGAACACTTAATTAATCATCTGAGCATTTTAGGTAGTGCTATTCTTTTCCTACCATACCATAAAATGAATTCTTATACCCTTTGTAATTATCAAGCTCAGATGACAAAGTTCCTGAAAACCAAGTGTTCTCTTAATTATTAAATGTGCTACTATGTCCTCGCTGGGTGGACAGATTTGCAAGAACTTGAAAATGGGCGGCAGGGCAAGGTGTCTCACATCTGTAATCCCAGCACTTTGGGAGGCTGAAGTGGGTGGGTCATGAGGTCAGGAGTTCGAGACCAGCCTCACCTCTATGCCTCTACGGAAAATACAAAAATTATCTGAGCGTGGTGGCATGCACCTGTGTTCTCAGCTACTTAGGAGGCTGAGGCAGGAGAATCGCTTGAACCCGGGAGGCAGAGGTTGCAATGAGCTGAGATCTCACCATTGCACTCCAACCTGGTCAACAGAGTGAGATTCTGTCAAAAAAAAAGAGAAAGAACGAGAGAAAGAAAGAAAGAAAAGGAAGGAGGGAGGGAGGAAAGAAGGGAGGGAAAGAGAGGGAGGAAGGAAAGAAGGAAGGGAGGGAGGGCGGAAGGAAAGAAGGAAGGAAGGAAGGAAAGAGGGAAGGAAGGAAGGAAGGAATGAAGAACGGAAGGAAGGAAAGAAAGAAGGAAGGAAAGGAGGAAGGAAGGAAAGAAGGAAGGAAGGAAAGAGGAAAGGAAGGAAAGAGGGAAGGAAAGAAGGAAGGAAAGAAGGAAGGAAGGAAGGAAAGAAGGAAGGAAGGAAGGAAAGAAGGAAGGAATGAAGGAAATAGGGAAAGAAGGAAGCAAGGAAAGAAGGAAGGAAGGAAAGAAGGAAGGAGGGAAAGAAGGAAGGAGGGAAAGAAGGAAGGAAGGAAAGAAGGAAGGAAGGAAGGAAATGGGCTAGTGGATCAGCACTTGCTGAGCAACTACCACTGAGCTGCAGAGGCAGATTCTGCAAGGGCACAAGGCCTGGCCCCAGTTCTCGGGGCATGATCAGCATAGGCAGAAAGCAGAGTAACGTTACATAAAACAATATGTGCAGGACAAGTTGTCAGCCCTAAATCGTATAATGTACTCATCCTGTACAAATATCTGCAGTGCACAGTAATTGCCTTCCTGTGTGGGCTGGTGAGGTAGCATGTTAAAGAGCTAGGCACAAGTTGGGGCTCCAATCCTGTATTTGTGAGACTTTGGGCAAGCCACTTTATCTCCCTGAGCCTCAGCTTTCTCTTCTGTACAATGAATATAATAATAGCTCCCCTTCCTGCTTCATAGAAAAGGGAAGGACAATCACCTTTTATTAAGTCTCTTCTTCATGTCAGGTCCTGTAATAGACATGTTAATGTAAGGCTCCGGGCAGGGTGCAGTGGCTCATGCCTGGAATCCTAGCACTTTGGGAGGCTGAGACAGGAGGATCGTCTGAACTCAGGAGTTTGAGACCAGCCTGGGCAACAAAGCGGGACGCCATTGCTTAAAATAAAAAACAAAAAAGAAAAGAAAAAACCCATAAGGCTCTCATCACACTCTTTCAACAATCCTGAGAAGCTGGCATCACTCATATTTTACAAATAAAATGATGGATGCTCCAGGAGGTGAAGTAATGTATCTAAGCTCACAGCTGCTAAGAAACAGACCCACAATGAGAACGCCAGTCTGACACCAAAGTTTATGCTCTTTCTTCTCCTGTAAATGTGAGGCTTGTTAACTAGAAAGTGTGATACAGATATAAGTATCATTCTATGAAAATGCAGCTCAATCACAGTTAGAAAACTGAGTTTTATCCATTCATTCACAAATAACATTGAATGCCTTTACTGTGCTTTGTGTACTGTGCCAGATAACTCTCGGTATTTTCAGAAGCGACGACTTAAGAGAAAAAGTAAAACGACAATGATCTTTTCATCCTTTCTCAAAAACTTTTGTCGTTGGATTCCTGTAACTAATGTGATTCTCCATAAACTCAAGCAGTGATTTTCTGGTTTTAAAATTTCCACCCTCTTTTTTTTAAAGGAACATATCTATTATATGAAGTGGGAGACACCTGTATGGGAGGCACATTTACGAGTAAACTGTGAGCTGCTGTCACAAGCAGTTAAAAGTAAAATGCCTTTGTCAAAGCAAGTTAACAAAGTCTATTGTGTGACATGGAATCTTTGACACATTCATCGTGCTGGTGTGGACTATCTCAAAACTCAGAGCTGGTGGACTCTAGCCAGCTTCCTTATCATGTGTACAAATGAGTCTGTTTCCACGAGGACCCGCATCATCCTCTCTGCGCTGTTGGCTTTCATTGGAGATGACCTCACAGACCTGCTTCCAAGTATGTGGGACCTGAAATCTAGCAAAGGTAATAGATTTGTTCTGGTGCAGAATCGGAGAGGTGACCATCTATCTCAAGCCCTCATTAGCAGAGGAGGATGCAGGAGCCACGGGGTTAAGAGAGAGGGCAAGGCCATGGAGCTTATACAGCGGCACAGCCAGTTTTAGGATAAAGGTCCTGTGACTCTCAACTCAGTGCTCCTTCCTCCTTGTGACCAAGAGTACTATTGTAGACATGACTGAAGCTCTCTAAGATTTCCGGTTCACTTCTTCCTCCAGGCATATGGGAGGACTGGCTTTAAGTCAGGTGTGGCCATATGACTCACCTTGGCCAGTGAAAGGTGAGGGGGGCCTGTAACCCCGGCACTTTGAGAGGCCTAGGCAGGCAGATCACTTGAGGCCAAGAGTTCAAGACCAGCCTGGCCAACATGGCGAAACCCCATCTCTACTAAAAAAACAAAACTTAGCCGAGCGTGGTGGTGCATGCTTGTAGTCCCAGTCACTTGGGAGGCTGAGGCATGAGAATCATTTGAACTCAGGAGGTGGAGGTTGCAGTGAGTCAAGATCATGCCACTGCACTACTCCAGCCTGGGTGACAGAGCAAGACAAGACTCTGTCTCCAAAAACAAACAAAAAAAAGTTAAGGGGATTTATGTCACTTCTGGGCAAGCACATTTAAGAGCCATATTGTAACTTTTTGTGCCCTCTTTCTGTGCGATGGTGGATCCTGAAGCATTGTACTGTGATGTTGACTTAAGATCTAATAATGAGGTGGTGGAGTCTCTGTCTGCCTGAGTCCCTGAATGACTAGGATTAGTAGAGCCTCCTGGCCAATCTGCTTCGGGTGTGTCACATGAATAAGACTTGTTTCATGGTGTAACTAGTTAACTAGTTCATCCTGACTATTGCTAGCGCCCACTGTGACAGGATGGACCAAGGTGCAGAGTAGTGTTTGTGACTATGGCAAAGAGGAGAGCTAAATAACACTCAGAATAAGCTGGCCCAGCGCAGTGGCTCACGCCTGTAATCCCAGCACTTTGGGAGGCCAAGGTGGACGGATTACTTGAGGTCAGGAGTTTGACAACAGGCTGACCAACATGATGAAACCCATGTTTACTAAAAATACAAAAATCAGCCAGGCATGGTGGTGCATGCTTGTAATCCCAGCTACTTGGGAGGCTGAGGCAGGAGGATTGCTTGATCCCGGGAGGTGGAGGTTGCAGTGAGTTGAGATCATGCCACTTCATTCCAGCTTGGGCAACAGAGCAAGACTCTGTCTCAAAAAAAAAAAAAAAAAAAGGTAGGACCTCTTTCCTGTCCCCCAGGCAGCCTCCGGCAGAGTGGACTTGGAGTCAGAGAGAGTGGGGTTTCCCTCACTGACCTCTCTGAGCTAGTGATGCGATCCTGGCTGCATCAGTGAATCCTCCTATGAGGCAGCCCCTTTATCTGTGAAGCAGGGATAACAAGTTCATACTCGCAGGCCTGTTGTGAGCGTCAGTTTTCTGACAGAGGTCACGGTAGAGCTCAAAAATGTCTGTTGGGGGAAAAACATTGTTGGTTTATCCCACATGCAGAGTCCTGCCCAAAGACATAAAAAAAAAAAGAAAAGAAAAGAAAACCCTAAAATTCCTGTACAGCATTTACTCAGCCCCTCAGGCCATCTTTGAAGGAATTATGTTAAAATCTCACGGGGGCCAAGGCCAGGTGCACTGGCTCATGCCTGTAATCCCAGCACTTTGGGAGGCCGAGGTGGGTGGATTATGACGTCAGAAATTTGAGACCAACCTGGCTAACATGGTGAAACCCTGTCTCTACTAAAAATACAAAAATTACACGCATGGTGGTGCACTCCTGTAATCCCAGCTACTCAGGAGGCTGAAGCAGGAGAATCACTTGAGTCTGGGAGGTGGAGGTTGCAGTGAGCCGAAATCACACCACTGCACTCCAGCCTGGGTGACAGAGTGAGACTCCATCTCAAAAAAAAAAAAAAAAAAAAGAAAAAGAATCTCATGGGGCCTGAGAGTCTGTACATTTGGGATTCTGTGAAACTCAGGTTTCTCATAATAGATGTGAGGTATTAGAGTGGATCTTCTTCACTTTCTCAGTTCCCACTGGACATGCTTAACTGTGAGAGTAAAAAGAAGATGAAGAAGGTGGGTGATGATTGAGCAGAATTAGTATTTTTTTTTTTTTTTCTGATTAGGAGAATGTTAGAAACTGGAAGATTCTTTGTGAACCAAGCTTTTAAAAGGTACTTCATTTGAAGGGTCAGAAGCAAGATTTGGGGGTGAACTTCTTTTATTCAGAATATAGTTATTGATAAACTGTAAGGATCTCCCTATAAGAATGCCCTGATCCAGAGAAGAGTCTCTGCTCAGTTGTTTATTTACAGTGATCCCCAATATAGTCAAAATTTGTGGAAAGCATTGCAGTCATTTTTAAGACTCGATTTACCATATTAAAGAGGCAGAGGTAAGTTTTCTCGTGGTATCTTTCAAAGTGTTCATCCATGCCAAGCTTTAGAATGGGTACTTTCTTTCAATTAGGTTCTTATTCATACAGATTCATTTCCTACTGACCATATAATTATATAATTAAAGCTAACGTAGGCCATTTACACATTGTAGTTAATTTAACAGCTTTGAAATAGAATCCTTAAGGTCAAAAAAATGTGAACACCTGGAATCTAGTTAAAGTCCTAGTGGAATATATATATATATATGATAATGCTTTAACAAAACAGGTGAAGTTTGTCAGGGAGATCAGGATTTTGAGAATGTAATTTATAGCTTTCAGTTTAATTTTAAGTGGAAGAAAATGCTACAATTCCAATCTCAATCTAATTTTACAGGAAGATGGAATTTATGGAGGAAAAAGTTTGTGGGACAAAAAAGTCAAATTGTGTTTTCTAAGAAAAACGGTTTCCCAAATCATTGGCTCTCTCCCACTTAACCTTCCTTACCTTCTAATCCCCTTCCTTTCCTTTAACTCTGAATAACAGGCAGCATTAAGGTAGTTTTCAGAAAACTTAGCATTTCTAGAACTTCAGAATCCAAGATGGAAATTCCTGAATTACTAGTTCAAGTGCTTAGTTCCTAAGACCAAGCTCAGGCCCTCTAAGCTTTATTTCCCGCTTAGGCAAAGATTTAACAGAATTGCATGGCCAAGATTTCAGAAATGCCTTGAGTAAGAGAGCTGTAGCTTTTTCCTCCACAAAATCTTGAGGCCTTCATTCTGGGCCTCTAATAATAGATAATTTACTTGTTACACAAGAGAAAAAAAAATGAATTCATACTAGGAATCATTTAAATTGTTTCCCTATTTGGTAAGCCAATGGCTTTTACACAATTCAGAATACATTGAGGTGGAGGAGGGAGAAAGCTGGCTGTGACAAATCTTGAACCTTTTTAACGCATTTTAGACCTGATGTGCTGTAGAAGCTCCCTGTCATGTCCTCAGCCACACTACACAGAAAGGCCATTAAACTGAACTTGACTGCTTTGTTTTGCCAAAGAGAAGAGTACACACAAACAAAAAAATAGCCGGGCCAGGTAGTGCATAGCTGTAGTCCCAGCTACTTGGGAGGCTAAGGTGGGGGGATCACTTGAGCCCACAAGGTTGAGGCTGCAGTGAGCTGTGAGTATGCCACTGCACTCCAGCCTGGGCAACAGAGCAAGACCCTGTCTCAAAAAGCAAAGCAAAACAAAACAACAACAAAAGAGTACTCATCGACACTGCAGGGCTCCCAACTAGACGAGATGTGGGGCTGTGAGGGACTAGGGCGAAGGGGCAGTGTGTTGCTCCCATTCCTAGGCAGAGCATAAAACATGGATCACAGGCATGATTGCTTTGGAGAGCAGCTCCAAGGGAAACTGCTAGGAGACACTGTGCAGATCTGTAGCATGTGGCCATCACGGTGTCAGGATGGGTATTAAAATGTAATTCCTGTAAATGAGAGCCAATTTTGATGCGTTCACAGGAGGACCTGATCCGAACACTCAAGCTAACCCATTACCCTGTACAATGTAGACATACAGGCTGAAATTTTAGTCAAATAAAGCTAAGCTGCCTTACTTGCTGTCATAGGAAAACAAACAAACAAACAAACAAAAAAACGAGAGTGGCTAAAATGTTATTCTCCCTATGCCTGTATAAAATATCAACAAAACCAAGTTGTCTTTGTTTGAATAGTTTAGATACAGTTTCACTTTCAGATACCGTCCACTAAGTCCTTTACAAAGCAGATTAAGTTGGCCTTGGTTGATCAAGCGAAATTGCAGATCCACCTTTAGTACTCAATTAGCCAGGGGTTATAGCTCCAAGAATACACAGACATATGGATCAGACATGGGGACTTAAACTTGAATTGGGAGCTCGAAAGGATTTAAAGCCAACTCTATCTCCTGCAAATGTCTGAGGAAGGGCGTGTGGCCAGAAAGGGATAGTCTCTAGAAGCCCTGGATATTTGACCAGCCTCTTCTTGTGAGATTGTGACTCAGTTCTCTGGGGGAAGAAAAAGAAAAAAGAGGCATAATGCCTGTTACTAAGGAAAATGCCAAAATCATGGCTGGTAGGTGAGCTCTCAGAGCGCGTAGCTTGGTTTCCTGACATGGATCTTCTGCAATTAAGTTGAATTTGGTTGATCAAGCAAAGTTGCTGATCATTCTCTTCCTACCAGGACAAAACAGTAGTCATAATCTCTACTATTTGTTTAGTGCTTTAATTATTTGATGAAGGGCTTTCTGGTAACTGTCTCTCTTAATTCCCGTGACAACCCCCGCAATGCCAGGAATGATCATCAGGGCCAAAGCCTGGGGTTTTCAGAGAGAAAGAAAGTGGGTCCCGAGACACACAGGGAATCACCTGGGTCCTCAGACTTCAGAGTTGGTGCTCCCTTTCAAGTCAACTTGACCCTCTCAAGCCTTCATCCAACAATGTCCTCACTAAATAATTCTAACTCAGAGGGTGCTGTGGTGAAAGCCTTCCTCCACATTTTACTATTTTTCTTTATTGACAGTCTTGGCAGCTTTCCATCATGATTTTCTAAATGTATTTCAACGAACAAAGCTCACACGAACTCTTCTGTAGAATAAAGTAAGTGGTGATGTTGATGATGATTTTTCAGCACTTATTTGGGGGACAAATATATTGGTTGCAGGAGCATCCTTCTAATTATTTGGCTGTTGGATACAGAAACTCTCTTGCCAGTGAATGCACTGGGGTATTAGCGTGTGGAGTTGTTGCCCATGGCAGAGGATGTCTGAGACTGGTTAGTTGGTTGACCAGGATGATAGGGAAAGACCATGGTTAGCATGGAAAGTAATGTTATGATGATTTGATGTATTTTCCTACTTTACAATTCTTATCTCATCAGTCCATCTAACAGTGGGCTTCAAAGCTGTATTTGGTGGCCTCCCTTGACTGCAGTGTGTATACCTGCACATTTTGAAAGAAGAGGTTAAGGTAGAAAGCAGGACACCCCAGGTCCACTCTCCCATCGAACAGGTCTTCCCACTACAGTCTCCCTGACACTGCCCATGGGAGGAGATGGAGAGGAGCCTCTGAACAGGCCCTGTCTTCAAACTCACACGCGGTTACAGTGCCTCTCACAGAAGCCAGCTTAGCACTAGATGGGCAAGCACCTCACACCCGCTGAGGCAGACTGGATACAGTTAGCATGATTGTTGCTTCTAATGGGCTAATGTTAATCCTGGGTCCAGGAGAGGCAAAACCATTTCTCTGGATTTTCCTGTGCTTATTTCCTCACTGCCACCACCACCACCAGCAGCAAGCCCCATCCCTCTGCAGTTTGTCATCATCTTGTTACCATAAAAATCACATCTCAGTCTGGGCTGCAGGGCTCAGAAAATGTACAAGCACCACGTTAAATGTTATGATGTGAAACATCATTTATTTCTTCAACAATTCAGTCCAGAGCTGGGGCCATGGTTTTGCAAAATTTGTTTTTCTCCCTCATTCTTTTCTTCTCCTAAATCTCTTTCTCTCGCTCTCTTTTTCCTATTGACCACTTGTTAAATCTTTTTGTTTGTTTCCCCCCTTTCTCCTGGGACCCTCCGACAGGCAGCCTTGCCAGATTCATTTTCTGATCAAAGCTGTTTGATTTGGTCAATTTTGCCACATTGGAGACGTTCTCTATTACAGAGATAAATAGCTTTGGGCTAACTGTCAACGAAAACTTGTAAGCTAATAAATTATTCCAATTTCTTCCCGCGGATTTCTCTGGAGACAGCCCTAGGAAATACACTTTTTGATTAGTAAATTTCTCTGTGTGTGTGTCTGGACATTCAAATGTGTCGGCTTTGATTAGCACCATTGCTTTTCAAGTCGACATTGGCTGAGGGGCTGTCAGTTGCAGGCAGCCCTGATGCATAATGCATCAACTGGGCCCAGAAACAGGAGCCTCTTCCAAGGCTGGAAAGGCGGGAAAATTGCCCTAACAACCCCACTGGCCCACTCTGCACCAAAGGGAGCTCAACTTGAAAGTCTTGACAAGACTTGCTTCGGCTGCAGTGGAAGCCACCCACGCAGGGCTGGAGAGACCACGACCCCGGGCCTGCCAAGAACCAAAGCCGCTGCTCCATCTGCTCCACCACCACCTCCCCCTCCCACAGTTTCACCCCTGCATCCTCACCCGTACACTCCACTCCATCATCCTAGAGTCCCCGGGCAAAGGCCAGCCCCTTCTGGGCAGGCCTAGATTTCCCTTTGCCTCCCCTTGGATTCCGGTTTGCCGTTTGTCTAGTTAAGGGCCCTTGGGTTGTTATAGAAACAATATTTTGGCTATAACAAATCAATCGGTGCGTGTGAACACAAACATACAGATCATTTATCAACTGCAAAATACCCTAAATTATGACCTTTCTAAAACCTATCAGAAGGGCGAGTAAATGCATAACGTAAATTAAAGTTTGAAGGGTCAGCGGTTTTTACTTTCACTATTCATCTTTCTTTCACCTTATAGGTTTAAGAACAAGAGGGCTGTGTAATTACATTTCAATGGGGTGCAGCGGTTCATTATTCCCGGCTATACCAATCTGCTGCAACATTTCCAATGCAGTCAGGTACATTTTAGCAGATATTAGTTGGTATAAGACCATACTTGATCTTTGGGACTGATAACATCTTTTAATGCATAACAGTGCTATCATCTCAATTTAGAAAAGGCTAAAAGGCTGAGGATTTTTTCTCAGATCAATACAGTTGTTCATATTTTATAAACGTGGTAAAGCCTATCTGGTAATTCTTCCCAGATATGATTTGCCCTTTGCCTCCCAGTTGCTCCCTGTCTCTGATTATCATTTCCCAAAGTCCCCACCACCCCATGTGGTAGGAGACAACATTTTGTGCTGGAGCCCACTGCACTGATGGAAATGGGTAGCTTCCAACAGAAAATCCTTCTTTTGCCAATGATCTGGTTCCGGTGGTGACGGGGCGGCGCTGCTGAGCACAAGGGCTCTGAAGTTCCAGCTCAGCCCTGAAGTTTGGTGATAGCAGCCATTGCGTTCTTTCTACCTGTGGAGCCAGCAAGCACCTTCAGAAACAATTGATGTACTCTGCCCCAGAATATGCAGCCACAGTGGAGTCAGCAGAGTGAGATGAAGGGGACCTCTTGTATCTTGAAGAAATCCTGTAGAATAGAACAAACCTTAAATGTCTTCTTCAAGCAAAGAAGCCAGCCCCAGAGTAATAAATAAAGTTGAAGCCCATTTAAAATTTTACATATATATGTGTGTGTATATATATATTATATGTGTAAGAATGTAGGTATACATACATGTGTCTGTGTGTACATAAATGAAAATGTATGTAAATTTCCTAATAAAGGCTGGAAAATACACATTAAATGGCAAAGTAGTTAACCCTGGGGAGAGGAATGAAGGAGGATAACTTACATTTTGCAAAAATATTTTACCCATAAGATTGCATTCATATTTTACTTGTGTAAAGAGAGAGATAGAAGGAAGGAAGGAGCAGGAAGGAAGAAGAAAGAAAAGAAGAAGGAAGGAAGGAGCAGGAAGGAAGGAGAAAGAACAGGAAGGAAGGAAGGAAGGAAAAGAAAGAAAGAAGTAGGGAAGAAAGGAAGGAAGGAAAGAAGGAGGAAGGGACTTCTTTTTAAAATTTTTAAAATTACAAAACACAAAATTTACTATCGTAACCATTTTTAAGTGTACAATTCATTAGTGTTAACTATATTCACATTGTTGTACAACTAATCTCCAGAACTTTCATCTTGCAGAACTGAAACTCTATTGTCATTAAATAACAACTCCCCATTGCCACCTTGCCTCTTCTGTCCAGATGCTGGCAACTACCGTTCTATTTTCTGTCCCTATTAATGAGTCTGACTACTCTAAATACCTCTTGTAAGTGGAATCATGCAGGATTTGTCTTTTTGTGACTGGTTTGTTTCACTTAGCATAACGTCCTCACAAGCTTCATCCATGTTGTAGCATGTGCCAGAATGTCCTTCCTTTTTAAGGCTAAATAATATTCCATTATATTATTTTATATGTAAGGAATATTATATATTATTATATATTGTATTTCTGTATAAGGCATGTATATATTCCCTTCTAAAGCTATATAATATTCCATTATTAATGGAATATAATTATAGTCTATTAATTATGGAATATTCCATTATGCCATTTGTCTAGTTAAGGGCCCTTAACTAGACAAATAGTTAAGGAACTAATAATTCCAATTATGATTCCATATTATTGGCTCCAAATAATATTCTATTATTTATGGGATATAATTATGTTCCATTAATTATAGCATATAATTACAATATGATGGAATATTTTTTAGCCTTAAATATATATATATATGTTCCTCATATAAATATAAACACACATTTGTTTATATATATTTATTCTGTTTTTATGGTTAAATAATAGATAAACACACATTTTGTTTATCTCTCTATCCATCCATGGATACCTGAGTTGCTTACCCCTCTTGGCTATTGTGAGTAATGCTGCTATCAGCACAGCTGTACAAATATCTCTCCAAGATTCTGCTTTGAATTCTTTGGACACATACCCAGAAGTAGAATTGCTGGATCATATATTAATTGTACTTTTAATTTTTTGAGGAAAGAACTTTCTGAAAATAATTTTTTTTTTAAAAAAGTTTACTATCGTCCTAAGCTCACATAGGATTTAGGACCTAACCACTACAGCTCTGTAGAGAACATAGCTAAGTATGGGGAGGGCCAACCCTTATCTTTGCTTGATTAGGAGAGAGTCCTGAGACTGTAAGAGGCGTTAAGGAGCCTCCTGGGCCAGCCACTCTTAGCCCTGCCTTATGTTAAACTGAGACTTCTTAGTGGATTCATTGCTTGGGCTCCCTGTATTCCTTCAAGGCAGATCAAGAATGAGAAGTTAGATAACTCTGTTAAAAGCATGCTCTGAGTTACTGGGTATCCGAGCTCCAGGGCACAAATTGATCCAAGGCAAAGACCACTAGATCATGCTACTTCCAGCCTGTGCAAAGTGGCTACCAAATGGCTATTTTCTAAATGTGTGATGTTTCTGTAACCTTGGCCAAGGGCTTTCAAGCCTACAGAATCGTGCAAGTAGACAGAAGTAAGAGCACCTTTTCTCATGTTAACGTTAATTTTATTTTCAGAAATGAGTCAGGCCTGTATCCGCCTGTTGAGAAAAGCTATTTTCCAAAGTAGTGTCTGTGCTTGGCATGACCTTAGGTGGGTCATGGACTTGCTCTGTGTTCACTTTTGCAAGAAACTTTTTAGGAAAGATTGTAAAACACTTTGAAAGCTAGCAACATTTGTGT
>NW_012118376.1:1921726-1961725 GCF_000951035.1 Colobus angolensis palliatus
GCACAGGATACCTTTGCCCTCCCTCCAGGGCAGCAGTCGAATGCCTCGTGTCTAGAAGTCCTGACAAAGCAAGAGAGTACAGGGCAGGGTCGCCTTGTTTTGGAACTCCAGGGGGTTCCACTGCTGTCCACGTGAATGGTGTGCCTGAGGCTCACAGTGCCCAGCCTGCATGGCCACATGCAGCCACCCTGGCTCCACTTCTTTGGGGCTGAGTGGGAGGCAAGAGGAAGACAGGGAGCTGATGCCCACCCAGTGGCTACCACATGCTGAGTACTCTGCCAGCTGATGGCATCCACATCCTTGCCATTGCTTAGTCCTCAGCCCCGCCCATATCCACCCTGCCTCTCTCCCGCCCACCCCACCCCCTGCTCCATCTCCTGCTGTAGGAGCTAAGGGGAGCAGTGAAGGCAAGACACCTCTGAGGGGTCCGAGGCCAGGTGTCTGAGGATGGGCACACACTTACATTCCCATAACCCCCCAGGACTGCCCACCACCCTTCTTGCTGTTCAGTTCCCATTTCACAGCTCTAGAAAGTAGTTAGAAGTTCTAGATACTATTCAAGTCAAAGTTTT
This sequence comes from Colobus angolensis palliatus, assembly GCF_000951035.1. Lineage (NCBI taxonomy): Eukaryota > Metazoa > Chordata > Mammalia > Primates > Cercopithecidae > Colobus > Colobus angolensis. The sequence goes on from NW_012118376.1 coordinate 1,922,299, forward strand.
GTTATTATTATTATGATTATCATTAAACAATGCAACGAAAACATCATTTGCAACAGAGCTTTGTTGGGGGTGGGAAACACCTAGCAGGATGCTTCCTCTAGTACCCCTCGCACTGCCCCAGCACGCCACATGCCCCCCGGCTCCTTTTCACTGGAAAATAAGGACAAGAGAACAGAGTGGACAAACGGAGACTGGAAAGGCACCTGTAGTAGGCCAGGGGCTGCTCTGTGGCTGCTGCTCGTCCGAAGCGGGGAATCGTACCCCTTCCTCCTCGCACAGGCTGTTGAGTTCCCAGAAGGAGAAGGAAAAGCCCTAGAAAGTTCGTGTTTGTGTGTGCTAGAAAGGGAGAGAAGAACCACAGAAGAACCCAGAGGCTCCTGCCCCACCCCAGGCCCTGGCGTACTGCAAGGTACCCACACATTCCATGGGGACAGGAGGGCTGGAGTCTGCTGCTTCCCTTCAGGTGGGGGGATGTTGAATGGCCTGGAGCCTAAAGTTAACACATGCCTGACCAGCTCTTTAGGGGAAAAACAGCCTGTGACACATGCCTGCATAACGTGCCCTCTGAAAGGCCCCTGAAAGCCCATTCGCAGCCCACGTGGCTGTGGCTTTCCAACCCACCTGTCCTCAAGGGGAGAGCTTCCTGGAGCAACATTTACCTCAGCTCCTTCTAAGCTACCAGAGCCCCAGTCCACGAATTGCCTCCACCCTTACAACAGCAAATCAGTGCCTTTGCTGCTTCTGACAAAGGACCGCTCCCAACTGCCACATGGGAGCCTCTGTTTCCTCATCCAGATATCGACACTAGCAAGTCTTCTTTCAGAAGGAGGGTAACAGGACACTTTAGGAGCCACAGCAACACACACAGGGAATGAGCAACTGCCGGGGCAGCTGTTCAAGCAGGAAGTCCCACTTATTTGTCCTTCAGGTCTCACACCCTTGCAATGACCTGTGTAGGCTGCTCCTCCGTTGGAGGCTGGCCCAGCCCCACAGACTAAGCAGGGAACACAGTTTGCAACCTGAATGGGATGAGGAAGCCAAAGGTCCAGTTAGCAGATCTCATGGGTTGGCCAGGGAAGGTCATGGAATGGGCATTTAGGCTCACAGGACTGGGGCTCTAATCCTGACCCTGTCACCTTCTTGTGTCTGGAAAAATCTCTGAACTGGAGTTTCTCACTCTCAAACTGGGGGACTTGATGAGATGATGTCTAAGGCGTTCCCTCCTCCTTAACATTCTGGAATCCTAAGAAAGCAGATGGTATGAGGCACCCCCTGTCCTCTCAAGCTCCAGCAATCCATGGAAAACTCTACAGCGACAAAGAGCTCTCTTCTAACAAGATTTCTAGAATAATGGACTCCTTTAACAAGACTAATGTAATGAGCAAAGTGTTCATGAATCCGAAATAATGTATTAAATTTCATATGGCCTTTTAAAATTAAGAGGGAGAGCTGAACAAAATGTACAGTGGACATTATGAACTTAAAAGCCTTGAAAAATCACTCCATTACGTTTAGTAAATATTTGTCAAACCCCTGCTTCATGCCAAGCACAGTGCTAGGCACTAGGAGCCCAGGATGAATAAGACAGTCCCTGCCCTGTGAAGAAATCAAGGTATGGCGTGGGCAGACCAACATGTCAAAAATGTCATTGCAAAATGCTTTAGTAAAGGCGGTGACAGAGATGTACCCAGGATGCTCTGGGGCTCAGCCCAGCCTGGGGAAAATTCCAAAAAGTTCTTATAGAAAGTAATGCCTGAACTGACTTTGAAAGAAGTACTTCAGGCCTTTTTGCTGAACCCAAAGCTCTACAAAGTTTTCCAACTTCAACACAATCTCTACCCCACTATCCAGGTTAGGTCAAGTTATTGTTGAGGCTCTTTTATCTTTCCCTACTGGCCAGCAACCCATGAGGACTATGAGAGCAGGAGAGGAGAGTTAAACATTCTTAGCCAATTCCTTTCCAATTATTCTACGCATTGGCATAGATTTGGGTTAGATTAGGATCTTCAGGCTCAGATTTTAAGTATCCAAGTATATTCCACTGACAGAAAAGCGGACTTACGATCATGGATTAGGATCATTTATGATTATCAGTCCCCGAACTAGACTAGCCTCAGCACCAAAGTGCTCAGTAACCTCCTTAAAGCTCACTTATAGCAGGTAGGGATGGAAGGAGGAAGAGAAATGCCAATGCAACTCTAGGCAGGGTTAGAAAGCTTTGAGATCTTCACCGAATTATATTAAATGTCTGAAGTCTACACTTGGTGTGCTCCTCTTGAAGTGGCTTAAATTTATCGAGTTTCAGGATTAAATTAGACTTTCTTTTTAGAAACAAAACCAAAACCTTAGGAAAATATCACTGTAGAGTTACTACATATAGATATTCTGCAGATATCATTATTTTTCATGTTTCAGAAAACGGGAGATATCTAAATGTCACTGGGGTTGTGAAAAGATGTTGTTGTTTGTTCCAAAGAAGATTCTAGAACAAAACACTAAAAGAATAGATTGTGAGCTCTTAGAAGAGAAAACTGGCCTCAAGGTCTTCAGCACAAGTCACAACAAACAAAACACAGAATTATCGTAGACCTAATAAATCTAGAATCAGGCAGGGCTTGCCTCTTACTGTATCCTGTAGGCATGACAGAAACAATGTGTGTGATACCAGGACCTTGGCTGGATTCACAACTAGTTGCATGACTATCTGGAAATGAGCCGATTTGAATGTGTGTCGTCTTAGGAGTTTTGTAGTATAATGCCCTAGGGAGCAGCTTTGCAACTTTTTGAAACAAGACAGGGAGGAAAGAGTGTAAGAGAGGAAGAAAAAGAAAATAAGGCAGAAGGAAAGAGAATAAGGGCTGTGACCTTAATTTGATCCTGTTTCACATTTGTATTAATTTGGAAGATGGTGTAAAGAGCATGGTCATCGAAACTGTAGAGTATGCCAATCAGGAAGAGAACTGGGATGCAACAAATCCTTGCCAATGATAAGATAATGGGCTAAATACAACAAGATGAAATGTAACTGGAATGAATGCAAGCTTCTATCCATGGGTCCAAAAAAAAATCAATCATGCAAGTTAAGAGAGACATGAATTAGCTGCAACATTTACAAAACATAAAAATCCTAAAAGACTATGGCTTTGAATTGACTATAAGCTCAAGGGCAATGGGGCCAAATAATCAAATGGGATTTTAGACACAAATGAGGGAGCTGATGGGTCCCTTTTACTCTAAACTCCTCAAACCACATCTGGAAAATTGTGTCCAGCTCTGGGCCTCACGTTTTAAGAAGATTGTAGCAAAGTGGAACGTGTCCAGAGGAATAACCAGGAGAGCAAACACCCACATGTTCTCCTGGAAAAGAGAAGATAAGAAGGACAAAAGTGCTGACTTCAAGTGTTCAAAAGGAATTGGATTTGGGGGAGAGACAAATCTGAGACTGATAGGAGGAAGAACTTTCTAACAAAGCTATTGAGAATTAAAATGGGCCACCTTGGGAGCTAGCGATGTGCCTATCAGGAGAAGTGTTTTAACACAGGCTGAAGGCTACTGCTGTAGAATGAGGTAGAAGGGTCCCTCTCTATACATAGATTTTCTTTATAGATTTGTGCAGGAAGTATTCTCTGCCAGGCATCATGCTAGGCACTGGGGATGCCAAGACACTGTGCCTTCCACGAATGAGACAGATCACAATCATAGCCCAAAATGACATGTGTGGTCCTGGATACATGAAAAATAAGTACAATAAGCGAGGGAAAGGGAGTTACTAACACTGTGGGGAAGATGAATTCTTGGCCGGGCAAAGCAAAGGAGAGAGTGGTGCAGGGGCATCCAGTTGGGGAAGTTCCTGGGTGTGTGGGGATGGAAACTCTCCGGTGGGAGATGAGACCACAGAGGTGGGCTGGGGCTGGGTTGCCAAGGACCTTGGGCTGTACAATAAATGAGCTCCCTCTCTCTCCAAGAGGAGGAGGAGAGAGAACTGGCAGGGACTCCTTAAAGTAGAGATGTAGGACAGTGATTCTGGTGACAGAGAAGGTGGACTGAACTCAGAAGAAATAGGTGACAGGAAGACTGGTTAGTCATTTCCAGTTCTGAGGGCCTTGATTTCATAGAGTGATAGTAAATGTGAACATCTTTGGATAAAAAATGCTTTTACAGCAGGCTAACAACAAAAGGGCAGCTCTGTGCAGAAACAAGTTGTTTGTCTATGAAAATGAGGGGAAAAGGTCTGGGCAGACCTGGCTGTGTGATCCCAGGTCATGAAGACCTGGTCCAGGACACGGTCAGGACTGACCAGGCACATTTTCCAGGGAGAGTAGCATTATAGAGTTTCTAAATGAGCTCATCAGCATTGGACAAATAAGTCTTGCTTGAACTGAATATAAACTTAAACAGGGAATTGGAGAGAAAGTGATAGAGGGCTTTCCAGCCTTTGAAGCTCTCAAAGACACTAAGACCTGAGAAAAAGAAAAGCTGCCTCTGCCATCAGGAGCCTGCCTGGCCCTCACAGCTAGGCTCCTGTTGAACATAGACACTTTCACAGAACTCCAGACAAGGCCACTCTGTGAATATGATGATAAGGCAAATCAAGACCCCTTCATAGTCGTGTCTGAACTCAAACCAGAACAAGAACATTGTCCAAACCACAAAAATGATCAGACATTCCCTTATCAGGCTAATAGAAACAACTTCTTCTGCTTTGCCAATTACAGCTTTAGCCTCACTTCATTCTTCTCATCTTTTAGATAAGATTTATTAAGATAATCAAAGATTTATCTTATTTCCTGATAGAATCCAATGCACAGCAGAACCCTATTTCCTTGAATGCTCCTCCAAATCACCTAACTCAAGCCCAAGTCCTATAAGTAGTCCTTTCTAACCCCTGTTACTGAGCTGCCTCATGGTTCTTTATGGTGCGTGTTCTCTTTCCTTACAATATGTCAACAAATCCATTTGTTGCTGGTGGTCTGTGACAGGAACACATTGACATACCATTACATTATACTTTATCCCTAGCTTTCTGCTCAGGTGTCCAGGTGTCTCTGAGGTTTTCATGTAAAATGTTATATATCACTAGGAATGGGGGGCTAGTCCACGGACTATTTCGAGCACAGGACCTAGGCTGTCCTCTTGTCCCCCTGATGCATTTCAAAAACCAGCTCAAATATCAGCAGCTTCTAAGAAGTTTCCTGATATCTCTTCATTGAAATGACACGTTCTCTGAGACCCTACTGCACATGATATAAGCCTTATTTGGCAAATATTTCACAGTGTTGTAAATATTTTTAAGCACTCTTCTATAGATTGTGAACTCATTGAGGGCAAGGACTCTGTTGTATTCATTTTTGTGTCTCCAGTGTTTAATGTAATAGCATGCAGAAAGTTCATTAAATGAATAAATGATCAAATGAATAAGTGAAATGTTAGACTTGGAAGGGACCTAAACCATCATCTAGCCCAGAGTTCTTAAACTCAAATGCCTAGTGGGGCCCAGCAGTGATGGCCAGAGAGGGGCCTGTGGCTACATGGCAATTCATGCCCCATCAGTGCCAGTGAGTTTTTCTCAAGAATATGAGTTCACTGTTGCCAGATCTTCTGAATTTTAAAGAAAAGCTAGATATCTCAAACTTTAAAATGTTTAAAAATACTTGGTGAGCCTAATAAAATATGTCTGTGGGCCAGGTTTAATTTCTGGGCTTCCAATTTGTGACTTCTGATCTTGGCCAACCTCTAATTTTGTATGCAAAGACACTGTGGTCCAGAGAGGTCAGGGGCATTCCTGAGGTCACCCAAGTATCAGTGGCAAACAGACTCCAACCCAGGAGTCTTAAGAATTCCAATTCAAATTAGTACCTCCTGATCATATTCTGGGAGCAGGGCACTCAGATCTCATACCCTTATTCAAGCCAAAGTGCAGCACTTGAAATGACGGAAAACATGTGCAAAAATCTAAGAGGTAGCGTCTTGACTTTGCTAATGGTTCCCTATGTCAGGTTATATTTTTAAACAATCCTAAGTATTTGCTTCTCTTTCCCAATGCTGTGTCTGTTTCTGTCTCACTAGAAAATTTAATTATATACATTTTAGTTTAAATTTTGTTCCTATCTGTGTAGTACCCATAACTGTATAAAATGTCAAGCTATACTACAAGGCCTATAGTGACAACTCTCAGTTGCTTGCCCCATACCTTACCAGCCCTCAGTCCTGCTCTCTTCAAATTTTTTAGTTGGTGGTATACCTGCTGAAAAGTCTTTTTAAATTCATGGTGCTCCAGTTTAAACCTGGAAACACATGCCCATCTGCTCTAGGACATACTCTTGTATCATTTATTTCAAATTGTTCTTCTCATTTTCTCTGTTATCTGCTAGAATTCCTATTAGTTGGGTCTTCTAATTTTCTTTCCTTCCATTTCATTTTAATCTATTTATTTAGAGACTTCCTCAGCATCATCTTACATCTCTACTGTTGAATCTTTCACTTCTACTATTACACTTTTAAATTCCCAGAAGTGTTTTTTCCCTCAATCTCTGAATGTTCTCTTTCGAATGTTCTCCTGTTTTTGTTTTGTGGCTTCAGCAGTGTCTCCTATCTCCTAATAATTGTACTTTGTCTGTTGATTTGTTTGAAGTTGCTTATGCTCTGGTCTTTTTTCTCTGAGTTCCTTTTTATTCTGTTTGTTTCTGTCTCTGCTTTTTCCATTAGAAGCTTTCCTCAAATGTTTGATAGACTTGGTTATCTAATCATATTTAAAAGTGAGGCACTAGAAGAAGTATATACATGAATAAGTAAATAAGCAAAGCACTACAATTCTGATAATAAGTTCTGTGTGCAAGGTGGCCGTTTTGACTGGTAGGCTTTACTGTGTAGCATCCAGCTACTTTTCTTAGGGAATCTCCAATGGTCAAGTCTGTGGCTAAGTTTATGGAAGAATAATCCTCTAGATACCTTCCTGAGAGGTAAAAACACTGGCTCCCAGTGTTCAGAGAGCCGAATAGAGAAGGAGGGTTGGAGAACTTGCCATTCAGTATGTAGATTTTCACTTCACTCCCCATGTTTCTAACATTCTGCCTCATCCCTATCTTGACTGGTGTCCCCAAATCCTTTCTGGTTCAACATCTCCAAAGGGAAAATCTCTAATCTAATTTGAGTGGTTGTGGGGATAGAGGGATTAATTTATATTTATTTATTTATTTATTTATTTTTCGAGATGGAGTTTTGCTCTTGTTGCCCAGGCTGGAGAGCAATGACGCGATCTCAACTCACTGCAACCTCCGCCTCCCAGGTTCAAGCGATTCTCCTGCCTCAGCTTCCCGAGTAGCTGGGATCACAGGCATACGCCACCACACCCAGCAAATTTTGTATTTTTAGTAGAGATGAGGTTTCACCACGTTGGCCAGGCTGGTCTGGAACTCCTGACTTCAGGTGATCCACCTGCCTGGGCCTCCCAAAGTACTGGGATTACAGACATGAGCCACTGCACCCCACCTAATTTGTCTTTAAAGGACTTGACCATGCCTCTTGTTTGCAATCACTCCCGACACTACTACCTTTAGAGACGCCTATGGTGTTTCTAGTTCCTGAACCTCTCTGAGCTTCTGTGGTTTGCATTGCTTTGTTCCTTGTTAATTTCCCCCACTGAAGGCTGAAGCTTCAGTTTTGGGAGGGTCTGCTAAGTCAGTTATTCTTTGTACTTATGCATTCTAGCTTCCAAAATTTTGCTTGCATTTCTCCTCTGCTGTCACCTCCTCTCTTGCTGTCTGCCTGTTTTGGTTGGTGCCTTCTTTATTCCTTTACCATCATTTCAGAGAATCTTACATGGAGAGCACAGACAAATACATTTGTTTAATCCACTATGTGAAATAGGAAGTTTTCCTAGGAAATTTAGATTTGATTTTTAAGGCCTGTTAGTCTAAGATCAACCTTGACTAGGTGGGTACGTGGACAGTGACAACCTGGCCCATTCCATATTCTAAACAAGGAGTCTTTCTAATGAGGCTACAGACACAAAATGGCCCTTTGATTCCTCTTGCATAACACGATTTGATGGAGACCTGGCAGATCTATCTGTGATGTGACTACTCCAATTCTGAATAAGTGATGTTGTAATACTTCTCATTATATTTCCCAATTTTATCAAAAGGCTCATGTGTCAACAGTGTAAAGATTTTAAACCTGGCCTAATACTTTTAAAACTCTGTGCCTTTTCATAGCTGAGTTGTACCTTACTTACATATGCAGTTACATTTACATAAGCATGATGTTATTTTGGACTGAGTTTATAAGAGAATTCTGTAACATTCTTTATGAAGTCAGTGTCTGTTACCATCGATAATAAGGGGTGTGTGGTGTATGCCACCAGATTTGGCCCATGATAAAGAACTTCTGTTACTAACAGTTATGGCAGTGGCAGTAGGGATATTGGAATGATAGTGGAGGTATTGGGGACATGATCAAGGTGACAGCACTAGCCTGGGCAATAGTGAGACCTTCTCTCTACATTTTTTTTTTAACTAGCTGAGTGTGGTGACTTGTGCCTGTGGTCCCAGCTATTTGGGGAAGCTGAGATGGGAGGTTCACTTGAGCCTGAGAGGTCGAGGCTGTGGTGAGCTGAGATCACGCCACTGTACTCCAGCCTGGGTGATAAGCAAGACCCTGTCTCAAAAATAAAAACAAAAACAAAACAAACAAACACACACCAGTAATTGAGTGGTGTTTTGTAAATTAATTAAATTATCTTTATTTACCTACTACTCTTTGGCTCTTTATTATATAATCTACAACATTTGGGATAAGCCACCACGAATAAAGTTATATTCACCATTCTGGGTGCCCATTTTAGCCTTACCCAAAGAGTGTCAGATGCTAGGAAAACCAGGCCATTACAGTGTGACTAAAAGAGGCCACTACTGTTTTTCATGGTGGTCCCTCCACCCTACAGAACAACCAGGTTTGACTCATATAACTGAAAGTGACAGTTATAAAACTACAACCATGCCCACTTATCAATCAATCAATATCTATGTTCCAAAGCTTGGTATTGGGAGTTCTGAGGAACACGAAAGGAGACAGTCTTTTATTCTTGAGGAACTTACCAATAGTACTAGGCAATGTAGGGTGAGCTTCTGTGGGCATGATGGGTTTAATTTAAGAGGAAGAATTTAGAATGGAAAGCAATGAAGGGACTGGGACATTCTCATTGTACTTTGTCTATATCCTAGTTACAGGATTTTTAGTACATGGCATTGTTGTTATTTGCCTACTACATGATGTCATCTCCATTGAGGACATGGGGCTTGGTCTCTTCATCTTTGTCTCCCCAGCAATTTACATATGGATAGTGCCTGGCACATTTGATAAATGTTTATGGAATGAAAGAAAGAATGAATGAGCAAATTCATTGGCAGAGGGTGGTGGTGTTGAGGGGTGCTGGTAGGCTACCTCTTAAATGACCTATAGGAAACAGGCAAAAAGACAGGAGGGTGTTCCTGGTGTAGAAAACTGTGATTGAAGTATGCAAGGGGGTGTTCTGAAACAAATCTTGCTGGAATACGGGGCTCAGTGGGTGAGCAGTGGGAGATAAGTTTGGACACGAAGACGAGCCAGATTATTGAGAGACGTGAAAACAGGTTCATAGAGTTTGGACTTTATTCTCTATGAAAGGGTGAGCTGTTGGCGTATTTAGCGTACAAAACGAATTTGATGAGACCAGGGTAACATTAACATTAGCTTGTCTGCCCTAGGCAGAATGAACTGATTAGGGAAGAGACTAGAGCCAGAGCAGATAGTTAGGAGACTACTGTGATAATCCTAGTGCAAAATGATGATGGCCTCGATGGAGTAGTTGGTAATTGAAAAGGAGAGACAGAAAGAGATGCAATAAAAGAAAATATATAAGAATAACCTCTTAAAATGAAAATCCTAAAAAAATTCTGCTGGATAAACCCAAGTTAGGAGATTTTGTTATCTCACCACTTTCCAGTAGTTTTTATAGTGTGAATACTTTTTTCAGCATACATTTTTCTGAAAAAAAGAGATGAGAAGGGGAGCCCATATATGAAGGCTTCAGCCCAAAATGTTCAGAGTAAGGAACCAAGGAAAGGGTTCCTGTAGAGGGGTTGCTATGGCTTTGCTTCCTACAAGCCTCTCCTCTGCTGAGAGCAAGCCCGCAAACTGCAGGGAATCTGACTTTCTCCAGGAGTGAAAGGCTGTGTTTGATCTTGGGGTGGGGACTGGCCTGGGGAGGGCAACCATTTCCTGCAGTCTCACAAACCACCAGAATCTTCTTCTCTGTGGATTTCATTAGATCCAATACTTAGTAAATGATCATATTTCCAACCCTAAACCTTACAAATTTGTCTTGAGCTATATACAACGATGGCGACAAATGTTTCCTGGGGGTTGAGAATGGGAGGTGGGGGTAGGAAACAGAAGCAAAACAAAAAAACCCCACAACAAACTTTTTTTTTCTTTTTCTTTTTTTTTTCTTTTGGAGACAGAGTCTCACTCTGTCACCCAGGTTGGAGTGCAGTGGCTCAATCTCACTGCAACCTCTGCCTCCTGGGCCTAAGCCATTTTCCCACCTCAGCCTCCCTAGTAGCTGGAATTACAGGCATGCACCACCACACCTGGCTAATTTTTGTATTTTTAGTAGAGACGGTTTTTGCCATCTTGGCCAGGCTGGTCTTGAACTCCTGACCTCAAGTGATCCACACGCCTCAGCCTCCCAAAGTACTGGGATTACAGATGTGAGCCACCATGCCCGGCCAAAAAAACAATGTTTTGATTTAAAGGAACTGGAGTGGTAGTTTTTTTCTTTTTTTTCCCCAATCTTGATTTTCACCAACATTTTTACTGTAGAGGTTTAGGTCATGTGAGTACCAAAAGGACTGACATTTTAGACCATTCTGAAAAAGCTTTTGCAGTGGGAATACTGTCCTGTTCATAATAAGCCCAACAAAAACTTAGATACATTTATACAAAGGAAAAACCAAAATAGGTGTAGGGTAACATTGGAAGCTTAATGCTTGCACAAAAGTGCTCTTTGTTTAATTTTCTTTTTAAAAATGAACTCACAAAAGAGGTGCAAAAATTAATACTGTGTCTTGGTCCTAAGCTTGAGGCAGATCCTGCATCTTCAATTTAATATTCTTTTGTGTTCCTTATTCACCCCAGTGATTAGAGGTGGCCTTAAATTTCAGCACTTAAGTGATGCTTCATGACTTCTTGAGCAGGTTAAATAAATAATATCTATATCCCCCAAATTTAACATGATGTGTTGTTAAATGAAGAAGAGAATGAACTATTATCCTTTGTATTTGAAGATGATTCTACTCATGGTGATCACTGATCATGTGTGCAAGCTAGAAAAAGATGTGAATGACCTGCTCCTTTTCATGCTGTAATCGAAGGAGGTCTGGGCTAATTTTCAACTCTGCCCTCAAGATCCTTCTTTACATGTTATCTTAATACTAATGTCACAATAATACTACTACTGCGACTTATAACAATAATAGTGATCATGACGATGCTGCCACCAACAACAGCATAATAGTGGGAGACCTAATACCCAATATTCTTGTTGGATCTTTTATCAAAATACTGTGATATGGGCAAGGATGTTATTGCCCCTATTTTCTGAACATTGGACAGCAGGGTCATCTGTCTTTTACTGTTCTCAAAAATATTTTAATTAAAATTGAAAAACACCTATTTAATTCACTTTAAATATTAGTAAAATAATATCTTTGCATTGTTCAAATTCTGTCTGAAGTGACTGACTGGTTTTCTTCTATTTGTTTCCATCCTCAAATGATACCTTTCCATCTACAAAAAAAACTGAACCAAAGACACAGCTCCCATTTTCCTATTCGTTTTTTCATATGGAATTTTAATGGTGATTTTATTCCAAACCTTGCACAAACATAAATACTGCATTAAAGGAAGATGAATTTATTTTGACCTTTACTGAAAATGCACTGTGAAACAAAGCACTTACGCATTTATAGCCTGTTAGACACTCACATTACCCACTTCCATGTAGATAAGAAAGTCTTTCCCAGCAAAAGTAATGTTCACAAGTAGAGCAGTTTTACAGAGCACTTAACTGCAAAGCCAGATATTATCATGTTCTTCACTATGAGTCTGTTTTGCTTGGTTTTATGCATCTAAGATCTATAGAAATTAAGGAAGTATCTAAAGTGTTACATTCAAGAATCATAGAGGATGACTTTTTTGATGGGTTTTGATGAAAATACAGGATATTTGCAACAAAATAATTGGGGGAAAACATTTTTTAATAGAAGGGAGATGGAGTGTTTGGGGATTTTGTTTGGTTTCTTTTGAACTAGTTTCTCCCATCTCCCTCCTGTAAAGAAACTGGTGGTATTGTTTTAGTAATTTTCGGTTAAAAGTGGGTTCCAATTCTATTTATACTTATTAACATACCCTGTCCCCTTAAAATAGACCACCGTTTCTTTGCCTGGGCAGAAATGAGTATTTTGTGCATTTTATTTTTTGCTGTGATCCTTCTCCTTTAGTCATAAGCCTCTGACTGCAGAGCTATTTCCTCCATCCAGATTCTTGTGTCAGAGAGTTGAGATGTTAAACCACAGCAACCATGAAACTTTAAAATCTCTGATGCATGATGAATGGGTGCTGGGCAAAGCAGCTTAAAATCTATGCTTTTGCTTCTCTTTAAACACTTTAAATTGACAGCGCCATAGATCAAACATTTTTACTGAGAGGAGAAGCTTTGGCAATTTAACTTAAACAAGTGCACAGTTACCATCATCTCAAGACCTCACCCCTCCACAATTACCCCTTCCACCTAGCAGATTGGGTACATTCCTCATTGAGAGCAAGTGTGTGTGTACGTGTGTGTGTGTGTGTGTGTGTGCACGCGCACGCGCAGTTATACTACAGGGCAGCGGCCTGTAACCGGGCGGGTATAACACCCCGCGCAACTTCCCCCACCTACCCCCATCTCACCAAGTCTCACCCCCAAGGAGATGAGCCAGGGGATTCCACCCGCGGCCCCGGCCGTCGCGGAGCATGCGCCATGGTCCCGCCTCCGCCCACCGCTACCACAGCCTTCCCCCTCCCCTCTCTCCTCTTCCTCCTCCTCCTCCTCTCCCTCCCCACCCCCCTCTTGGAGCAGCGAAGTTGGCGCGCTGCCCATTCAGGCGTTCAGCGTCAGCTCCTCAGGGATCAGCAGGCAAAGTCACAGTCTGCACAAACAGAGCTTTCAAATTCATAAAATTCATAGGATTTTTCACAAATGAATGAACACAATTTTCTACCAATTTCCTCATTATGCAAATATGCAAAATATCAAATTTAGGCCAATTAGGGTCCTCCACAGTCCCAAATTCACCCGTTTAAGCCATAATTGCAGAAACTATCAAATAATTACGGTCGCTAATTGGAAATATTTGTGACAGATACAACAAATTCTTGCACAAATTACATTTCATTCGAGGAACCACTGCGCGCCACTGAAATTTTATCGAAGTCTAATTTAACTTACATAATGAGTTGAATTGAGTACTTGTTATCAAATTTGAGCAATTCATAGCCCCGTAATGTGGAATGATCAAATAAATTAAAAGGGAATTTATTCAATATTTTGTTGTGATCCTTTTCTCGGAACCATTGCTATTTTGCAGGGAATTTCCTCCTCCCGCGGCCCGGGGAGGGTGCCTGGTGTCGCTGAAGCCCCGGCGGTGCCCGCGGCAGCGGCGCTAGGAGGCTGCGGGTGGCGGGGAGCTGGGAGCCGGGAGCGGGAGTGCAGAGCCGCAGCCCCGAACCACAGCAGCCTCCGCGCCGCGAGCAACCAGGCTGACGCCGACCTGGCGTCCAGCACTGCAAGCTCCGGGCAGTCGGAGGCCCGCTCGGGTCCTTTGCTTTGTTTTCATTAATTGGGTGGAGGGGTCACCGAACACTTCCGGGTGAAGCAAGGGGGAGTCCTAGAAAGGATTTGACTTCTGGAAGTGTAAACACACGCGCGCGCACTTGCACTCGCGCCCACACACGCACTTCTCGCGCGTGCCCACACTCAAGCCACACATGCACACTGCGCACCCCCACACCACACACACGCCACATATGCACTTGATCACACGTGCACACGCCACATGCAAGGGCACACATTGTCTCTCTTACACACCCACTACACAAACACACACCCACATACACGCGCGCGCGCACACGGGACCGGCCGCACCTCGCGCCGGCCTGTAAAACTCAGCCCTGCTGGAGTAGAGCAGAAGCGCGCCCTCTCGGAGTTTCTCTCTCGCGAGCCGGCCTGCGGAGGGTTAACTGCTGGATGGAGGGTCCTGCGATGGTCGCGCGCACAGTGTCCCACGGGCACAGTCACACACAGACACACACATACACACACTCTGGAAGAGGGAACGCGCACTCGCGCTCCTGGCCTTTGTGTGTGTCCTCGGGAGAGGTCCAACTCCGAGTAATTGAATGGCACTCTAACCAGTAGTCTGGACCCTCCCTGACACGCCAATCCACGCGGCCCCTCTGGACGCATGTCCCTCGAGTGCGGCAAACACACGGGCTGCCGGGATTACCCTCTCCCGAAGGTCAGCCTTGCAGACAGGGCATTCATTTTGCCTTTGCACAGTCGCGCAACACACTCACTAGCAGTTTTTTTCCAACTGCCTGTGGCCTCGTTGGCGGGTTATAAATGTCTCCTTCTCCCTGTGATTTGTTTAATCCGTGGAAATGGTGCTGGTCCTATGTAAACAAGCCAAGTGCGGAATGAAGGCAGTCACCCATGCGTGGCCAGCCTGCCTATTTGTCAGAAAACCTTCATAAATACTGAGCCGGGGCTGGGCAAGGATGTGATGTCTCCATTTTTGCCAGGAAAGGGCACGAGGAAGACAAAGCGAGGCAAGGCAGCGTGTAACCTTTAAGGGACAGATAGTCTGGGAGCTCGGAGGAAGCTCTTGGGCTAATTCAATGCGGGAAGATGACAGATGCGGGGCTGACTGTGCGCC
The DNA here is from genome assembly GCF_000951035.1 of Colobus angolensis palliatus. NCBI lineage: Eukaryota > Metazoa > Chordata > Mammalia > Primates > Cercopithecidae > Colobus > Colobus angolensis. Next base: position 1,937,313 of record NW_012118376.1, read on the forward strand.
TGGCGTCCGCTGGGCGGGAGAAAACAAGGCCCGGGCGTTTTTATACCAGGGAGCACACAGATAAGGGCCACATTGCCCCAGGCCAGGCCCGCGATTCCGAGGTCTTATGAGGCCTTATGAGGCCTTATGGCTGGGCCAGAGTTGCTTCTTGACAAGCAAATCTCAGACACCCGTAGGTCTACAGGCGCACCACCCCTCCTAGCAAACCCCTCCAAATATTTCGTTTCCAACCTCACCTGGTTTCATTCAAAACAAATTCCTGGTGTCCCGGGCAGGTAGCCATGGAGCAGAGCTGCAGACCCGTCTCTCGATTTGTCAAAACGTCCGTGGGTGACCTGTCCAAGTTCTGTTTGCCCACCCCTAGACTTATGATCCAGCTCCCAAATACGTGCTTTAAAAAAAAAAAAATAGAACAATGCATATGTGGCTAATTACACACTCCTAACAAAAGCAGTAATTACCGCCTGTAATTATCATCGTCCTTATTTAGAAAAAATGTGAGAAAATGTTGAATATTAAAACATGAAAGCAGCTATTAATCAAACCTTTACACCTTCTTTAACTCAGGCGTAATGGTGGGTATTATCATAAATCTACTCTGATAGTAACACAAGAATAATGAGTTCAGTAATGATAGCGATGATGATCATAATGATTTTAACCAACAAAGAATGGTGTAGATTTATTGCTAATAATGTGGTACAGGAACCTCTTTCATTAAAATTACCTATGTGTGTTCTCCTCACTGGGGTAACCTGCGTGTGTGTGTGTGTGTGTGTGTGTGTGTGTCTGTGTGGGTCTGTGTGGGGTACTGCCACCTTCGTCTGTGGCTAAAGATCAAAGCTGATTGTTTGCAGCATATTGACCTCTCTCTGGAAAGCCTTTATCTGAGTCTCTGTCTGGAAGCCAGGTCCTCCCTTCTCCCCTTAGAAGAATCTAGTCCAGAGACTCTTAGAGGGGTAGAGTGGATGCCGGAGGTCTAGGGCCTGGAGAGAACGCTTTTTGTGGGGCAGGCCTCCTCCTCCTCCAGTCTACCCAACTCCTCACCCCTGCACCCTCTCCAGAGAAGGTCACTGTGGGGGAGTGGAGGATGGCATTAGCCATGGTAGATCTTCCAGGTCACAGGCTCAGAAGAGGGGCCGGGTTGGTTTGGGGCTTTGATTGATACAATGAAAAGAGGAGGGGGGGGAATAAGGATTTAACCCTTGAGACTCCAGCTTTAAAACTTGTTTTCTCTTCCAAAGTAAAGGGAAGCGCTCCCGGTGGCCTAGGGGCTAGGCTTAGAGACCGTTAGCCATTCAGAAGGGCGAATGCCTAGGGTACTAACCAGGTGGAAAATATAATAAAGAGAGAGAATGTTCAGTTCACCTGCAAGTACCCTTGTTTTTAATGAAATTAACTTGACATTTGTCCTTTGCAAATATGAAAATTCTCAGAGGAAAATGCTGTTTTAATGTAACTATAGTGTTATACATGTGATTTTTTTTTAAAGACCCCTCTTTGGGACATAGTGCTCCATTTTAGTGAGGGGGAGCCCCAGGAGTTCAAACTCCCAAACCTAATTTTTGCCCCTGAATTTTCAGTCATAAGCAATTCTCCAAAGCAAATCATAAACCTTTAGGGCTTATGAGGGCTCATAAACAGGAGGCTCTGTGAGCTTGAACTCCCAGAGACCAGTCAGAAAACGTAAGTATCCCTCCTAAAAAGTGTAAATGTAGATATATTTAGTGGGTTTCATAGACTAGTCTGGTTATATTTTCCTAAATGACAACCTTTCCAATTAACTGTAAAATTCTGTCAGCTATGTTGTATAGAATGCAGTGGTGACATAATTAGGACTTATACATAATAAATAATACATCCATAGTATTTTAGCTTCCACAACCAGTTATGAGATCAGTGTGTGGGCCAATTAACTACACGGGCTTTTTTAAAATGAAGGCACTATAAACACACTGGTTTTAAATGTCCTAATTAGTAACTTGCTCATTAATTAACTTTCTGATTAATTGTGTAGCAATCTAATTTGTAGATGAGCCACTTAAAGAGTGATACCTTGTAATTCTTTTTTCTGTCTTTAAAATTCCCCCGTAAAATGTAATTTTGTATCCAGCTGGCCTCTTAGTTGTGGAAATTCTCTGCTTAAAAGATGCTCTGCTTTTGGTCTAAAACAAAATGTCACTTAATCCTTTCCTATCTGGATAGGACAGTCTGGCTGGAGGCAGAGGGTGCGGATTGAAGTGAAAGGGGTAGGGGAACAGGCGGGCAGAGTTCTGCTAATAATATGAGGAAGTGGATAAAGGCCAAAAGTACTCTATACATTTAGCCTAAACATAATTTCCCCCAATTTTGTAAAGAAAAGAAGAGAGAAAGCACTTATGACTTTCATCATGACCAATTCTCAAATCCAAAAACCATTTTAGGGGAAAAGAAATAATTTTTAAAGAAAACTTATGGTGGCCTCCATACCCCTATCATGGGCTAGCCCAGGGGATAATTTAATGCAGTGGACAAAGGGCTAATGGCCGATTTCAATAGAGGCCGCCTTACACTGGAACATCCTGGGGCTGTTCTATTAGCATCAGAAAGGGCTCCGGGTCCTGTTTCCACCAAAGCTATTGTTGCCCGGGTGTGTCGCCAGTCCCATCCTGCAGAAAGCCTTTAGCCCTGATGGCAGATGATTCTCTAAGTGAATAGAGATGAAGGCAGGGATATTAAGTGACTCTATAAAACATCCCGGACACAATTGTGTGATTGATGGAGGACAAAGTGGGAACAGCAGGACACAGGATCCTGGGAGAAGCAGCCTTGTCAATGCGAGAAACCCATCTCTGGAAACAGCTTCTCCTGGAGGAGTTTGCAGTCTATTTGTATGAGTAATCAGCTGGGCCCCCTCTCTGTCAGCCCTGTTTACTCACTGATTTTCTCAACAAGACAACCATTGACACTGGATGGATGGGGCTAATCTGGCGCAGAACTGGCGGCTTCGCAGAGGCTACAGGTCGAAAATAGAGCGCGGTGCCAGCTTCACCTCGCCTAATCTAGCGGCTAATATTTATTAGAGCCAATTTATACCGCTGCTCTCTCAAAGAGCAAGGAAGTCCTGGGTGCAATTAATAACATGGGCAATAACCACAGACAAACAAATAAATAAGAGTTTGTGAACTGTTTGGTTGGTTTTAAGGGAGGGTGGGGAGAGGACAGGGTTGGGTTTGCCACCTGGAACTGCAAGGAGAGGAAGTAAAGGTAGCCTTGAAGCCCCTGAGAAGGGGCATTCTCTTTGGGCCCCTTATCCAATCTCAGAGCAACAACCCGGCTGCAAAATGGCTTAGGAGCCTGCACAAATGCACGTAATTCCACACTGCATCTAACAGAACCTGTACACAGACACCTGCCCTTGCAGGCAGAGGTGCACTCCCATTGTAAACATCCAGCTTATGCGCATCCCTACCCTGGGCGGAGGGAAACCCAGATCGCAAGCCTTGCAGGGCACTCAGCAGCCAAGCCCTGCAGCCACCCAGAAGAGTGGCTATCTGGGAGCTACAAAACTGTGGAGGTGTGGGAGAAAAGAGAATGAGGATGGGGTTCTAGCCGGTGGAACTCCAAGGTCTTGAAGGCCTCAGGCCCCTCTTCCTAAGATCGATGTCCTAGAATGTGAGACCTGTTGGTACAGATGCTGACAGTTGTTAAGTTTGCAGGGTTTGGATGTTTAACATCATTTTGCTGGGCCAAGCTGGGGAGAAACAGAAAAAGAGAGTGTGTGTGCTCCCGATGGTGCCTTGTGGGCCTCAAGTGTGTATAAAGTCACCGATAGGCCTATATTGTAAAGGGATGGTAGGAAGCAGCGTTGTTCTTAACTGGGCGCCGATGTAGCGGGGGCTGCTTCAAAAGCGCTGACCTCGCGGCAGGCAGGGCCTGCAGATCGCAGGCTGCCAGGAAGGGAGCCCTTTGCCCTCGCGCCCTGGTCTCCCCACTCGCCCTCCCCGACCCCCTCTGGGCCAGCGGGCGCCCGCGCCTTGCTAATTGCTCGGCTCCCTTCATGCACACATCTCCACTAATTTTACATTTCTCATTCTGCGGGTAGCTGGAAAGCGGCTCAGGGAATACGGTTTCTTCTCTTAGCTACCGCATGAATACAGTAAGTGGTGGCCATTCAGGCCTCCCTGGCCGGGAGGTTTGGTAAATTAGCAGCTTGGCTGTATAATCAGGCGTTCGCCATTGAGGCCACAGTGCTGTACCCGTTAACCAGGTGAGATTTCATCATCTAATGGGTTGGGAGGTGTGACCGAGCTGCTAAGTTAGCAATTAAACTTAACAAATATCATTGGATTGCGTTTTTTTGTTTTTTGTTTTTTTTTTTTTTACAGGCCAAAGCCACGTCACGCCAGGCATAAACGAAAAAAAAAAAAAAAAAAAACTTTCCAAAATGTACACACTAAGGGAAACGCTTTTGTGAAACACATGAAATGAAAAAATGTGGTTTGGTACCTAAACACAATATTTGAATTCCATTATCCTATAAAATACAGACCTCCTAGTTATGGTTCTGGGTCTGGAAGGGCCTGTTCTGCCAGCTGGTTCTCCAAAGGCAGGGCAGGATATATAAAACGTATCATCTTAGGCAATATCTAATATAGGACAAAAAAATCTAGGAAATAATAGAGATTTGTTCCTTTGGGCCTATTGTTTAGGTTTATTATTTTAGTAAGAATTGGAATCAAAGAGAAAAGGGCAAACACTCAGGTAAAAGATTATTCCAAGCCTGTAACAGCCAATGAGAGCCAGCTCCCCAGGTGCCTGTGGGGCCTGAATCTCTGCACCTCCACCTTGATCTTTAAGGTGTAGCCATATTAGTTGGGGCTGGTGACTGAAATGCTTGGTGTACATTAGGAGATCCTGCTTAGATTTTCTTCCTGGAAACAAGTACACTCTCCTCTTGATGTTGAGAATTTCCTCTGTCTGTAGGTATGTGGGATAAATATGTAGTATCTCTCATAGAGAGAGATAGAGAAAGACGGGGCAAGCAAGACCTAGTAGATTTTTCTGAGTGTTAAATGCCTAAATGGAAACATAACAGAAAATATTATTAGCTTTATCTGCCGACACCAGGGACGCAGGTTAAAGTATTTTTCATTTAATTTGATAGAGAATAAAGCACTTAAAGCACTTGATGATTTATTGATCAAATAGAAATCAGGCGCCAGACAATAGCTCCTTATTTAATCCCCATTCACACGATTAAAAGCCAAGTGAACTTTTTTTTTTAACAATTTGCTCAATAGGCTTTATGCTATATAAAGAATAAAAAGAGAACCATTCTTCTGACCTATAAATCCCTCCTTTGGCTAATATGAATGACTACGGGGCACGTGAACCTCCATTGAACTGTAAACACTGTTTTAATGGACAGTAATGGCCCTATGATTTTTAGCTATTGTTCCAAAATGACTACCATGTTTATTGCCATCATTAAAAATGAATTAAAGAGTTATGAAACTCCTCAATAATGAGAACTCCGGCCGTTTATAAGCGGTGCCTCTCTTCACCCCAGCTCAGGCGGCAGGTTCTGCCTGTCTAGGGTTGTGCAGGCTGCGGGACACCCACCTGGAGCAGCGGTTTGGGGGAGCGGGGTGGGTAGAGTATTTCTTGCGGGGAGACAGGTGAGGGCCTAGAGGACTGAGAGAGTGGAAGGAGGAGGCGACTGAGTAGTGTAGGGAAGTCCAGAAAGCCCTGCCTGCTCGGACACACTCAGCAAAGAGGCGCGCGCGTGGGTGGAGCGGGGAGCCGAGGGTCTGGGGGAGGGCGCGATATACTCCCTCCCCGGCAGCCTGAGAGCGGAGGTCTGGAACCAGGACGGCGGAAGGGGGTTGGGAGGTGAGTGGAAATAACAATGAGGAGAATAGGGTGGAGGCTTCGAGAGATATCCACGCGGCTGCAGCCAGGCAGAGAAAGCGCCCCGGACCAGGGCGGGGCAGGCTCCGGACTAGGCAGGGGCATCCGGGCAGCAGCTCCAGTTCTCTCCACGCCGAGCAGCAGAGACCGTGCGCCCACCCCACCTCCCCACAGCCCCCGCGCCGCTGGGGGCCTCGCAGGAAAATGGCTCAGCAAAGTTGCGCGCAGCCCATGCACTGTTCTCCGAGGGGTCCCTGGCTGGAGCCTGCACGTTTCTCTTTGCATTAGCAAAGCCCAAAGTCATCCAGTTTGCGCTAATCACCACAATTAGTCCTGAATTATCACCGGACTCTGACAGACGTTCCTTGTAACTCTCTTTTATTTCCAACAGCCCTAATCAGCCGCTCTCATTACAAACGCTGATTAAACTGCAAATTATCCAGCAGCGGCCCTGTTCCCGTCTACCAGCAGCTCGTTCAATATCAATTAAGGCCGAGCGGCAAAGCCTGCAGCCTCCGAGAGCTTCCAACTGCCTGATAGTGGCACTTATTAGTTTGGAAAACTAGGAAAATACTAATAATCAACAACCAAGGGGAAAGAGGAGGCAACCAAACAAAAGGAAGGCAGGAACACAGCCGGAGAGAGAAGCGAGCGAGCCGCCTGTCCGGCCCCCACTCCTTGGGCCCCAGGTGCGGCGCCAGCCCCTCACTGGGGAGGGAGGAAGGGCCCGCTTCGCTGGGAGGGCCCCAGTTACAGATCAGTGAGCGAGGTTGTGTGGGACGGCCAAATGCATTCGCTAAGATATTGTCTCGGGCTCGCTGAAGACACTTTTGCAAATAATGTATAGTATTTGAGCATTTGAGATTAAACCAACTTCCAGAACCTCGTTCCTTGAGTCGTCCTAAAATCTGTTTCCAATAAACTGTTAAAAAAAAATTGACCTCTTCCCTTAAATAAAATGGGAGCTGATGACAGTTGATTTTATTTACCTATTCTGTCAAATTAGATTTCCACGGCAGAGCACTACTCTTATGGGCTGCAAATATGCAGCCTCGCTCAAAGACAACTATTGTGTTCACACGTGGGGCTGAAGTGTGAAGACAATCGTTGTCTTTGTCTGTCTGTCTCTCTCCCTTCTCCACTGCCGTCTTCTAGGAAGGCAGTTGCAGAGGGGAGAAACTAGCCCTACCCCTACTAGGTGGCTTGGATTTGCTGAGGGATTCAATTGGGGTGAAGGAAGCAACTGCAGAAAGGTCGTCGTGGATTTTTAGGTGGCTGGGATCCTACAGGCCGGGCCACTAACCCTTCCATCTACCCACTACTCCTTAGACAGGGACAGGCACTCTGTTTTGTCCCATTTGATGGAACTGCAGTCCACCTCCAAAATTTTTTAAACGAAGAGGACTATAACTCACTAAAGCTGGAGAAGGGAGTGAATAGACGGTTCATTTCTGTCTAGGATTAGGTCATGTATTTGAGGGTTTATACATCATTAATAATCTGCATATATTTGTTTTACCAAAAACTGTCTATTCACTGCCAGGCCTGACTCCCTTTGAGAATTCAAGTAAGGAGTCCATTATCAAAGACTACTCAACATGGCTAAGCCCACTAGACAGTGTGTCCAACAAGAAGCGTATGTTTAATTTTTGGTCCCTTTCCTAAAATTGGATCACGCTAATTATAATTACATGTTAGAACTTAGAGACAGGAAAAGGTTTACTGCTTCCGAAGATCTGGTTTGCTTCCTTCTTCCCACTACTGATTTGTTTTCCTTTTTTGCATTAACTGACAACAAACTCTGAGCTAAATCCCATGCTTAGCATGATACCTATCTTTGTGAAAAAATTACTGTCTCTTATTCCTTAACCATATAGTTCTCCTGCTTTTGGTTGGAAATAAGCAGGATATAAAGAAATGTCGGTCGGGTGCGGTGGCTCACGCCTGTAACCCAGAACTTTGGGAGGCCGAGGCGGGCGGATCACAAGGTCAGGAGATGGAGACCCTCCTGGCTAACACGGTGAAACCCCGTCTGTACTAAAAACACAAAAACTTAGCTGGGCATTGTGGCGGGCGCCTGTAGTCCCAGCTACCTGGGAGGCTGAGGCAGAAGAATGACGTGTAACTGGGAGGCGGAGCTTGCACTGAGCTGAGATCGCACCACTGCACTCCAGCTTGGGCGACAGAGCGAGACTCCCTCTCAAAAAAAAAGAAAAAAAAAAAAAAACCGAAAAAAAGAGAATGCCTTCTGGATATTTATTACTCTATCTTTACATCTCCAAACCTTTACAAAAATGCTACTTTGAGAAGTATAGCACTTTTGCATTTGAAAATACTTTGGGCTCCTAGGGAAAAGAACCTTTATAAAATTTACCACATTTTCCTCTTTCTGTTTATAGAAATTTATTTGTTGTCTTCCAAATTATGGGAGACATTCATTTGATTTAAAGAATGTTTCTGCTCTTTCTTATCAATGTTGGTGATGCCATCGCTTTCCTCTACATGTTCACAACCACTGCCTTAGGCTAAAATTTCATCATCTTATCCCCAAATTTCTGAAGCAGAATCCTAAGCAAGTCTTCTAAACAATGACACATTAATTTACCCCAAACAGTTCCTGGTGCAATCTGCTGAAATTATTCTGCCTCCTACTATGGTTCAAATAATGTTTTATCCTCTGAATCACTCTACATATTTTGTTCCCATCTCTTGCAACTTTCGAATTTATATTCTGAAGCTAATTTTCATTTGTTGCTATACGCTTTTACATGGTCTTAAGCTTTCCCTATTTGAAAATGTATTATTAAAGATTTGCTACATACCAGACACTTGCTAAACTCTTATGTTATTTCATTGGATCACTAAACAACCCTCTGATGTAGGTACTATTATTATTACTGCCATTCGCAAATACAGCTTAGAAAGTTACAGCTCAAAGTTCCGTAGTTAGTAGCCACGTGAATCAGAGACCAAGCATAAGATTCAACCTTTCTTGAGTATTTGATCTTCCCTCTCTTTGAGGAAGGGACCATGCTTTCCGTTCTATTTTCTCTTCTATTTCACATAGTAGGAATTCAGTAAAAACTACGTGGAGTGTCTGATTTAAAAAATCTATGCCTCCCTCCTCCAAACACCCACACATGCATGCTCCTGGAGAGCGTGACTTTGATAATGAGGTTTCCTACTCCCAAATCCCAGTGAATGTAATCCCTGGATTACTCATCTTCCTACTGAAAAGGGGAAACAGATTTCCTTCTTTTACTTTTAAATCCACCCTGATCTGATCGCCACTAGTAGCTGTGAGCACAGGTCTAAGAAGAAAACATAGTCTTTTGGGGTCTCCTTCTATGAGATAATACCCCAGTAGCCATATGACAATGCATCTGTCCAGCTGACATGGGTAAAACCATTTGAACCCCACTTCTGCAGCATTTTGGAATTCAGCATTCCCAACCAAATATACTTCTCATGTGAGACCTGTTCAAAAGACAAGATTAGGGACATCAGCCAATGACAGTTTTTAAATGAAGGTATGTATGCATGAGTTTACACGTTTTCTATAAAAGCTGAAAATATTTCCCCAATTTAGCAACATTGGTACAGGACAATTTTGCCCAAATGTCCTAGAACACAGATTAAAGGTCTAATCTTGATGAGCAAGGCCTTATTTTGGATATTTTTTAATCTAATTTTATGTCCGGTCATGAAAACCTTGAAAAATTACTTCCCGTCATGACATTTTAAAAATTGCCTTTTATCCCTGAAACTGGAGAATAAAGATGCTTTTAGCAATAAAATATAGTACAGGATAGGACCCATGTTTAAAAATACTGCTGACAAAGACACATTTGAAAAAAACGAATGCTACTGCCACTGGCGGAGTCGATCCTCCTTGTCTGAACCTTTGGTGTACTGACGTCTGAGAGGCCATTTCTACTTACATGGTACAGTTAGAGGTTATTGTAACCATCTTAGCAATAGACGGGAGCTCAGCTGGAACTGATATGTGTGATCACTGATTGATTACCTGTCTGCTTGATAGTGTGTAGTTGAGTGAACTCATTTCCTTTACAGGACAGAAAGATTCACAAAGTAGAAAGTGCAGGTCCTTAAATTGCATGAAAATTAATGTTAAAGGTATAGTGAGGAATATCTATGCATATATATGCACATATTATGGATATGGGTGTGCCCAGATTTAACATAAGAAAATCACAGCTATGGCAGTCTATATTTACAATATAGACGAAAGGATGTCATTATTAGCATTCCAGAAAAGAATACTTAATTTCTTATAAGAGAATTAGCCTCAAGTTTTCTTAAAATCCTCATCTTCCTACTGCATTTGACATACACTTTGATCTGTAACCATTCTCTTTAAACACAGATATCTGGGGGCTCATCTGTTCCATAAAGCAAGGTGTACCCGTATTTGCTGTTTTCTTGGAATTCTGCTGCTTGAACCCTTATTTAAGAATAAGAATGTTTTATTCAGCTTCCTATCCTAAGAGTCGTGAAGAGTATGTTTAATAATAACCGTTTCATAGGTATCTGCTGAAATTAAAAGTGAAAAGGCCATGTTATTGTGCAGGTAGCTCTGGGTCCCCTAGTTCTTTCTTTTCCAGGCCCACACATGAAGGACTGTCCTGATGGAAGAAGGCAGTTGCATTTTTATGGGATTTGTTTATATTTGCCATAATGTCTCTTGAAAGCAAGATAAGACTTAGACTCAAACTGCAGAATATGGTCAGGTATGGTGACTCATGCTTGTAATCCAAGCACTTTGGGAGGCTGAGGCAGGAGGGCTGGGCTTGAGCTCAGGAGTTTGAGACCAACCTGGCAATACAGAGATACTCCTGTCTTTATAAAAACAAATGTATTAAAAAAAAAAAAAAAAGCAATGCTGCATACTGTGCTGCCGTGATACATCTGTTTGTTCACCGAGGTCATTTGGTGGCTCTGACTTAGTCTTTCTAGTATTTGTATTGTCAATGTACTGGTCTTCTTCCTGCCTCAGTTCCAGGAGCAGCAGCCCAGTTCTATGGGTACTCTCATAAGTCTCTGCCATAAGGGAGGGAATGCAGCCTGCGACACAATGTCCCAGACCTTTGCTTATGTCAGAATTCCTGCTTTTAGTTTGTCCACCTGGAGAAAGTCATACACCCATCCAGGCTCCCTGTCAGTGACTGTGTGTGGCTCTAGGTGTCCCAGTCCTCATTATTGTGACATGCAGTGAATACAATAAGCTGGGATTTCCAAGAGTGGTGTGTGGGGCTTAGCCTTTAGTGGTCATGGATTTCTTTGAAGATCCGATGAAAGTTACAGACCTGCTCCTCCAAAAAATCCATATATTCACATTGATGGAAAATGTCATAATTTTGAAGAGTTCACAGACACCCCCAGGAGACCTGTGGAACCCAGGTTAAAAATCCCTTCATTAGAGACAGGACCCTTTAGTCCTTGTTCACTCTGAGACATACCATCAAGAGTTTTTCTTCCTCAATCACCAATTTAAAAAGCAGTTGAGGGAAGATCAAGTCACTTCTCAAATCCCTACAACAAGTGCAGTGAAGGCACAATTTATGTCTGTGAAATCAAATTTCTCTCTTTCTCTGATCATCACCAGGGCACACATTTGCACCATGTTTTGCACAATGGATGGCATGAGAATTGGCAAATTTTTATCAACATTTTTAATGGCAGGCCAAGAGGAAATGTTAGGTTTCGTTTTTTTCTCTTTTTTTTTCTCCTTTCCCATCTCTGGCAAACCGGTCACAGATACTGAAATGCCCAAAAAGAGAAGCTAAAAAGCCCTATAAAACCAAAACTAACCCTAGTAATCAAGTCAAGCTATCTATTTTAGATGGAGACCCCAAATCATACAAATCTGCATAGAGGAACATACAAACATTTAGGATTACAGAAGGAAATGCTTTAATTTCCTTTGTGAGAACTAAGCAAAACTCTAAATAGTCCTTTTTAAAATGCCTGAGCAGATGTATTTGCAGACAGTCTGTTGTGTGTGTAACCAAAGTGGACTTTTAATTATGGAACATTAACTGTGAATTAATATCTCATTATAGCTACAGAAGAGAGAGCATATAAACTGTCATTAGTACTGAGAACACGTTTGTACTGTATGGGGTTAGTTCTGACTTTTGATGCTCACTTCTTTCGGGTTCAGTCCTCACCTCCATGCCAAATGCCTTTTCCACAGTTCTCAGTGCAGAGGAACTTTGTCCCACCCTGTGAGCAACAGCAGCTTGAATGGCAGTTGGCTCTAAAAATGGCATCAGTGCATCCAGTCAGACTGCTTGAGGAGTTACGCTGCCAACTGCACCTCTATCCCAGAAACTGTCTTCAATAGCATCCTAAAAATGGCAATAAAGTGAGAACCCCATGTTCTGTATTCGCTTCTCCAAGAACCCAAATCTCAAGCCAGAATATGTGACTCAGTGGTTTGAATCAAGTTCCTGACTTTGCTGGGTCTTGAATGACCTATGAACAAAACAGTGCTTTTATTTACAAGAACCATGAGAATCTTGCTTAAGCAGTTTAAGAATTGTTTTTTCTTTTTTCTTTTCTTTTTTTTTTTGAAACGGAGTCTCGCTCTGTCACCCAGGTTGGAGTGCAGTGGCCGGATCTCAGTTCACTGCAAGCTCCGCCTCCCGGGTTCAAGCGATTCTCCCACCTCAGCCTCCCCAGTAGCTGGAATTACAGGCATGCACCACCACGCCCAGCTAATTTTGTATTTTTAGTAGAGACGGGGTTTCTCCATGTTGGTCAGGCTGGTCTCAAATTTCCTACCTCAGGTGATCCGCCCGCCTCGGCCTCCCAAAGTGCTGGGATTACAGGCGTGAGCCATTGCGCCCAGCCCAGCAGTTTAAGAATTGAAAGAATTTTAAAATATTAATATAGCAATATATTCTAGAGGAATATTGGAAGACTTAGGAACAGAGAGCCCCCACCGAAAACAGGAAACAACTATCTGGCTGAGGCAAAACAACTGACAAAGGAAAGAAGAAAATCAGGATGGCATCACTAACAATGAACATATTTTTCTTATAAATATATTTTTCTTATAATGTGTTTCTCTGAGAAATACATTTATGAAAATATGTTTTTGAATATATTCTGAGTTTGAAATTTTCTTATGAATAGATTAATAATAAATAAATTATTAATATATTCATAAGAATCTTTATGTTTAACAAACGTGTCTTTAAATAAATTCTCTTTCCACTCCTATATTTCTCCTTCCATTTTCTCTCCATCTCCATCTTCAGCAGCAACAAGTAGACAGAGACAATTTAACTCCTTTAAATGTCAATAAGAAGTTATAAGGCCAGGTGCAGTGACTCACGCCTATAATCCAAGCACTTTGGGAGGCCGAGGTGGGCGGATCACCTGAGGTCAGGAGTTCAAGACCAGCCTGGCCATCATGGTGAAACTCTGTCTCTACTAAAAAAATACAAAAATTAGCCTGGCGCCTGTAATCCCAGCTATTCAGGAGGCTGAGGCAGGAGAATCACTTGAGCCCGGGAGGCGGAGGTTGCAGTGAGTGGAGATCATGCCACTGTATTTCAGCTTGGGCGACAGAGCAAGACTCTATTTCAAAGAAAAAACAAAAGTTATAATCATGCCAATCTAAAATAGTTGAAAGACAGAAGTAAATTTGGCTTTCAGTGAATTGGCTTTGGGCAAATGGGCCTTCTTGCCTCCATAACAAGTTCTCCTTGTTGTTAGTCCACTTTTGAATCCAAGTCCCAAGTTTGCTAACAGAGTTTCTGTCTTAGTCCTAGGTTCAACACCTCCCTCAATCCTTCAAGTCTAGTGAATAGATTTGCCTCTTGTTCATTGAGTCTAGGTTTTGCCTTCTTTTTGACAGTGTAATTTCCAGGCAGGAAGTCCGGCCCCTATGGCTAAAGACCTGTTGCTCATTCAAGACACTGTATTGAGTACCTACTGTCTGCCAGACACAGTTCTAGAACACACTAGAACTATGACAATGGACCAGGCAAATAAAGCTTATATTGACCTCATGATGCTTATATCTGGTAGAAGAGAATAAGTAATAACAAGGTAAACTAACAAAAAGAATAATTTCAAATATTGATTAGGGCCCAAAAGAAAATCCAACAAATAGCTTTTAACAGAAAGAGATAGAAATGGGCTACTTCCAATTGGGTTGTCAAGAAGGGATTTTTGACTAGGCGACATTGAAGACATGATTGTTATAGCTAACATTTCAGCCAAGTGAAGGTGGGGAAGAATTCCAAGCAGCAGGAATAGTTGGTGCAAAGGCCCTCATATAGGAATGTTCTTGGTATGTTCTCAGAATAGAAAGAACATCATGGCTGGAGTTAATGATCAGGACAGGAAGCAACAGGAGTTGAGGTTAGAGAGGTAAGGCAGAGGCCAGATCGTGTAGGGCCATGTAGACCATGGCGAGAGATCTGGATATTATTCTAAATGCAATAGAAAGCCATTGGAGGGTTTTAATGTGGTAATTGTGTGATTGAATTTGTTTTTAAGGATCCTTTTGCGGGGAGAATGAATTATAGAGGGACAAGAGTGGAATCAGGGAGTTAGTAAACTACTACAAATACTTTGGTGGCTTGATGTGGGAGGTAATTGTGAAGGATTTAGGATCTATTTTGGAGATAAATGACAGGATTGCAGTCGGAGTAAATGTGGGAAATGAGGAGAAAAGAGGAAACAGGATGACTTCCAGGTGTTGGTCTTGAGCCCCTAGGTAGACGCAGTGTCATTTCCTGGAATGAAGAAGGGCAGGTTTGTTGGGGTGAAGGGAGTAAGCTTTCTCTTTGAGATGCTCTTGAACATCCAAGTAAGTTACTTCTAGCAAGCATTCCTGATGGTCATCATCTGCTTTCTTGCAACTTCAAACAGTATCTGACATCAAGTTTCTAGTTCCTCTGCAGTGCACTGTGTTCTGATACCCCATTCCTTCATGGGGGACCCCCAAGATGTCTGCGGTTACGACACTCTCATGCTTTGCTTGTTGCCATGTCTGTTGGACACTCTCTTCTCCATGCCCCAACCATGCACATGTGGTTAGGTGTGTTTCTCCAAAACAAGCCCAGTCTTGGGAGAGTCTGAGTGCAGGTTCCAGGACCCGTCTTCCTTTCTTGCCCTGGACAAGTTGCTTTACCTCTCTGGTAGGCTCCGGCCTCCTTGTTTGTAAAATGCATCAGCTCAACAGTTCTCTCAGTGGGGTCACTGTATCAGCAACATCAACATGGCCTCGGAATTTGTGAGAAATGCAAATCCTTAGGCCCCCACCCAGACCCCCTGAAACAGAACCTTTGGGAGTGAAACTCAGCCATCCATTTTAACAAGCCCTGCAGGTGATTCTCAAAATTCATGCCAAATGTTAAGAGCCACTGAACTAGATGTTCTCTAAGGTCCCTTCCAGTGCTACATTCTATGAATCCATTATTCTTTAATCTGATCTGTATGACTAAAATGATTCACAAAAATTATTTAATCATGTCTTAAGGTTATGTACAGTTGCAGCAAATAAAAGAGCAAATCTGGAAACAACACATTTCTTATATAATCATGAAGTTTCTCCAAACATTTATTTAAATTCATCAGCCTCCAGCCATAATACTTTTAAAGAAACTTTAATAAAAAATCACTCTGAGATTTATCACAGTGGAGTTGTACATCATTTTAGTGAGTGGTTGAAAACCGCTGAACAGGTGTAATAATACCTTTGGGATTAAATAATTGTAACAGAATTACATCTTCATAATGACAGCAAAGGGAGGCGGCACCTCTCACTGCTCCATCACAGTTGATTTTAGAAGAGCTACAGGAGTTGAAGAGACTCTGAACCATTATTTATCACCTACTATTTGGGATACTATATTTGTAAACCATTCACAAAATTGTAATTATTAAATTCTGGTCATATGCAAATTTTCTAAGAGATATTTTTTAATTGATGTAATGTTTTATACCATGATACAATTTTCTTAAATTTATATCTGTGTGATGCTAGAAATTGTTTAACCAATTTAACTAGGTGAAATAACCAGTTGTTTCCATCAATTCAGTCGAAAAGCCAAATAATACCCATTTCTTATTTTTTTGTTTATTTATTTTTTGAGACAAAGTGTGTCTCTGTTGCCCAGGCTGGAGTATAGTGGCACAATCTTGGGTCATTGCAACCTCCGCCTCCTGGGTTCAAGTGATTCTCCTGCCTCAGCCTCCCAAGTAGCTGGGATTACAGGTGCCACCACACTCAGGTAATTTTTGTATTTTTGTAGAGACGAGGTTTCACCATGTTAGCAAGGCTAATCTCCAACTCCTGACCTCAAGTGATCTGCCCACCTCGGCCTCCCAAAGTGCTGGGATCATAGGCATGAGCTACCGCACCCAGCCAATAACACCCATTTCAAGTCTGCTGTCAACATGACAAAATTAAAATGTTTAACTGAACGTCTATGTTACTATGAGTTCTATATTTCTTTGAGATTCTATGAGTTTCAGAGGCAATGTGAAACCGAAGAAAATCACTTTAAGGCTGTCAAGATTCATCACATTTGCAAAGCTCAAGAAACAAAACAACCTGCAGCTCATGAGTTCTCAAATTGTCCACTAGAGCAGTTAAATTTGGTGTGTTGTTGTTATAAAAACAGGATTCTTATTTAAAGGTTGTAATTATCTCCAGGGTTGACTTAGAAAAATTCACTAACATAGGTACTTGCTGCATACAATGTGTGCTAAGAGGTGAGTTCTTAGTAAACACACGTTTGAATTTCCCAAACACAGGCCCCTGTGTTCTCGGTGAATATAAAAACAGACCCTGCCTTTCTAAACCATGAATCAGACACCTAAGAGGACCACAAAAAGAAAGATCTCAGGTGTCTTCGGAGTTCATTCTTTTTGTCTTTAGTACAGGCAGCTCTACCATTTAACTGTATCAATTTCTAAAAGAAATATAACAAGATTTTAAGTGTGTGTTCTAGTTGATGCTTAAGCTGAAAGGAAGTGAAGTACTCACAAATGCTATATAATATAAGCCAAAGGGTTTTCACAGTTAATTGAAACATCTGAGTAAAATGAAGATTACCTGTGTTTTATGTCTGCCACTGATGAGAAAACGAGAGATTGGTATGATGTACTCATTGGTTTGTGAATATAAAGGTGTACAGAGAGTGTCACAAATCACCTTGATGTCCCTGAGAAGGAGATTTTACCTCTGAAGCCCTGATTAATAAAAAAAGATATTTAGCTCAATAGCTCTTGGTTGCCTATGCATCTGTGTGTTCTGACACATAGCAGCCCCTTCATTTCAGGGCTGGAATAACTTACACTCATGAAATCAGCTCAGGATTCATTGTCTTTAGATTAGTATATGTAAAACATCTCAGTTGGAGGCAGTAAAGAGTCAAAACAAATCACACTACACTTGGTTTGAAGATCTGTTCTCATTTGCAAAGGTTATATGAATTTGATATAAGAATACCAGATCATTTTTCCCTGAGCACAAAATTTGTTTATGGCCTATCCAGAAAAGAAGTGGCAAAGACAGAGAGTTAGATATATTCATTGTCTTCTGTGTGCGTGCCTGAGGTCAGCCTGATTTCTGCTGAACTCCAGGGTTTTTTTTCTTATCTGAAGGTGGGGAAGCTTTGGGAGGGAGTGGTCAGGGTGATGAGCGGCAGGAACAAGAAGACTTGAGCTAAAAGCCCTACTGGACTTCTCATATCCACTTGCACTAGCATACACATAGCTAAAGAACAGACTAGGAAGAATTCAAAGGAACAAATACGCAGATCGAACTTCAGTGTTCCCTGTCAGGCACAACATCCTGTGTTGTCTTCTGTAAGGGAAATGGAAAGGGAAGCTCCTCTAGGTTAAAAGGATCAAACCACCACCACCACCAGACAATTACACTGCCCAGGGCTGAGAGTGATTTTTGACTGTTCATGACTGCATAGCTGGTTGGGAGTGGAGCTAGTTTCTCAGTTCAATAAGTTTTCTTCCACACCACAAAGAATGTTTCTCAGAAAGCTTATTTCCACAGGCAGATAGCAAAACAAGTATTACAAAACTGGGGTGCTATGGTCCAATAAGGTTAGGAAGCAGATGTTTAAATCCATTCTTTTATTTAAACAATGTTAAGCAGGTTTCTTAGGGGCAGGGTTCCTCAGAGTCCTCGTTTGCCCTTGATGATTTTGACTTACTAATATAGGGTGCATTGTTCCCAGACGTGCTTGATGACAGAATCTTTTTCTGTTTTTTGGATCATGGAAGCTCTTTCAGGTTTAATGATTCACAAGGCACCTTTGGACAAACTTGGTCAACATCAAGGTGATCCTGCAGTGACTGCTCATGTGCTTATTGGTCGAGAGAAGACCAACTCACAGTTTGATGAGGCACTGAAGGGTGAGTCAGGCTCTCAGACCTGCAGGAGCCTCCTCTGCTGAACGAGGTAGTTGGTCTAGAGGAGTGGTTCTCAATTAGTGAAGCAGGGGGAGTGTTATCACAGCTGCTGGCAGTGGGACCAGAGGCGAGGAGGGGGCATGTGTGGTTGGCAAAGCTTGCTGTACCCTCCCCAGTGGAGAAAGACTGACTTAGATGTCCCTCCCCATGGTACCTTTGTTGACCTAATAACATCATACATGCATATATTATTTGACTCAGCAATTCTTCTTACAGGAATTTTTCTTACTGGCAAAGTTATATTTTTAAAATCCACACAGTGATATTCATCGAAGCAGTGTTGATATTATTTTAACAAGAGATCAGAAATGGCTAAATATCTGCCAAAGGAATATGTGTAGCCATTACAAAGAGTAGAACTACCTCCCTTTGTATGATTAAATGAGAAAAGCAAAGCATGGACCCTATAGAGTAGGCAACCTTGGAATAAAACTGTATTATACACACTATCAATGTAAGACATATATTTAAAAGCATATATATAAAACATATGTTTGTTTATATATTGAATATCTCTGGGGAAAAAAGCAAAAAGGGTAACAACCGTTATACTGGAGTGTCTCGAGGACAGAGTTGTCAAAGAGACTTATTTTACACTGTGCACCCTTTAGTACTGTTCGAATTTTTTTCCATATGCAAGGTAGCTATTCTCAGTTCCTTTTCCCTGTATACATGTATGCCAATCTTCATATCAACAGATGGAGTCTCTTTCTCCTCCTTCTGAATCCGGGCTGATTTTGTGACACACATTGGTAGGGAAGTGTCCATGAGGTAGGTCTACCCTTAGCCTTTGGGAGAAATGGCAGCTTCTGCTTTTCCCACCCCTTCCATTAGAAGCCAGCTAACCTCAACCTTCAGGTAAGAAGTTCAATTGCCCTAAGAACACTGTACTGTGAGGAAGCCAATCTAGTCACATAGAAAGGCCAAATGGAGGGAGAGATGCCCAGCCAGCCCCAAGCTGTTGTAACCATCCCTGTTGAGGCACCCAATGGGCAAGTAAAGAAGCCATCTCAGACATTTCAGCCCCAGCAGCCACCACATGGAGGAGAAGAACCGTCCTGCTGAGCCTGTCTCAGATTGCAGAACTGTAAAAAATAATACATTGTTGTTTTAAACCAGGAAGTTTTGGAGTGGTTTACTAAGCATCAAGAGATAAAAAATAATTACATATTCAACATAAATATGTAAATTAACTTAAAAAGTGTTCATTTATATAATTTCATATAAACGTATGATTAGAGAGCAATTTAATAGGAGGATAAAGGAAGGGAGCCACAGGTGACTGCAGTGAGGCACCGGAGGGTATCACTTAGAAGGGAAAAGAGTGAACCTAGTGGGGAGTCTAGGCAATTTTGCTGACTCCAAAAATTACCGTAAGTCTTGCTTCTGCTGGGGCACCGCATCTCCATCCCATCCTTCTATCTGTCTCTCTTTGTCACACATACACCACTTAATTATTCTTGTATTGGAGGGAGAGGAGGGAATGTAAAGCAGGTTAATTGCTACCACCATCAACCAGTGTCTGTGACTGTGAATTGAGCGTGTGTTCCAAGTTACACCACTGGATGCCCTTTGGGAACTGGTAATACGATATAAAAAGAAGTAAGACAAAAGAACCTAAGTAGCACAACCTCAATATTTCAAAATAATAGACAGGAGGAAGAGGAAATTAGTTTGATTTTAATGAAAAGAATGAATTCTAAAAGATTTCAAAGTACTGCAGTTATTACTTTTAAGTACAGCACATTTTACAAAGCTATAAATGGGTACCTAATAAGTTAAATGAGGTAAGTTAATGAAAGAATTAAGATTCACAAGAGGCCTACGTTATATAATTATGTATCATAAAACAGAAAGTCCTTTAACATGCTGAAATTAATTGGATCACCCAGAAATTGAAGGTACATAGAAGTTTTAGTTTGAAAAAGCAGCTAATTTCAGATTAATGTTTTGTACATAGTAGGCATTCAACAAATGCTTGGTGAAGTAAAATGAACCAATTAGCAAAGTCCGTTAGCAATAGTCACTCACTCTGGACTGAGGATTTATATCTAATTCCCAGTGTGTACTGGTAACTGCACCTTCCCTCCTTCCCTCAAAAGCTTATCCAAAGGTAACTGAGAATGAGAGGATAACCTTGAGTGTGTTCTCGTTTATTTTTTTTTTAAAGTGAATCATTTAAAAACATCAGTAATAGAACTATCAGTAGTAACAAATTACTTGCTGAATATTGCAGTTAAGAACAACTGACTTAAGAAATTTTCTTCAGAAAATTGCAATTAAAGTATGAATAGGTTAACTGGGAAGGAGTAATACAGAAAAGAGTAGAAACAGTCAGAATAACAGATCATTTTCCAGGTGCAGCCTGAAGACCTTGCAGTGGTGGTGATAGGGTATCTGTAACATGAGAGCAATGGGCATAACAAAATATAGAAGTTAAACCAAAAGTCACCTCCTTCTCAGATTTCTCTGTGACACACTCTAACACCCTGCTTGGGGTTATAAGCCTAGCTCTGAACAGCAAGTCTGAACTTTGGGTGGAAGGACATTGTTATCCTCAGCTATAATATTAATTGGAATCTATCCAAAACATCACCTTGGGTAAGATCTACTTCCCTAGTTCTTTTCATTCAGCAGGGACTCAAGTGAATTTCTAAGACCATAACATATCTTAGTATCAAGATCAATACTGAATTAGCAGACATGGCTAAGGATAACTGGGGGAAAATAATTAACAAAATTAAGGAGGATTTGCACCGCTGGGAACCATAAAAGTTATTTTATGGGTCCATGTAAATGTAATAAAATCTCTGTCTGTGCCACAATTTAATTTCACATCAAAAAGGTCCCCGCAGATAGTCTGTAAGATTATTTTACTAAAATTGAATATGTCTATGCCTCCTTACTCTGAGTAAGAAAAAGCTTACTTTGCTCAGAAAGTTATGCTTCACACAGAGAAAGGGATTAAGTCCCATTCAATCACAAGCACTGTCTAATGGCAGCTACTCAAAGTAGGCAATGTAATTAATTTTTATTAATAATAGCACTTTATAATTGGCAGAGGCAGATCATCATAAATCAAAAAGATGCTCCTAAGTATAGCACATACTTTTCTCAAACAAAAAACCAAGTATTAACAATAGTAGAATACAAAGCAGACAATGTCTACAAAACATTCTTAATCTTATTGCAATACATTTTAATAACTTTATTGAAATACAATTCACATACTCTACAATTCACCAATTTAAAGTATATAATTCCAGAGTTTTTAGTATATTCAGAGTTTTATATCCATCACCACTATCAATTTTAGAACATTTTCTTTTTTTTTTTTTTTTTTGAGACAGAGTCTGGCTCTGTCACCCAGGCTGGAGTGCAGTGGCCGGATCTCAGCTCACTGCAAGCTCCGCCTCCCGGGTTCTCGCCATTCTCCTGCCTCAGCCTCCCGAGTAGCTGGGACTACAGGCGCCCGCCAGCTCGCCCGGCTAGTTTTTTTGTATTTTTTAGTACAGATGGGGTTTCACTGTGTTAGCCAGGATAGTCTCGATCTCCTGACCTCGTGATCCGCCCATCTCGGCCTCCCAAAGTGCTGGGATTACAGGCTTGAGCCACCGCGCCTGGCCAGAACATTTTCATTACCATAAAAGAAACCCCACCTCCATTTGCAGTCACTCTTCCTATCCCACCCTCCCCCACCACTATACCCCCAATGTTAGGTAAACACTAATTTATTTTCTGTCTCTATGGATTTGCTTATTCAGGACATTTCATATAAATGGAATCATATAATATGTGGCCTTTTGTGACCAGCTTCTTTCACTTAATGTAAAGTTTTAAAGTTTCATCCATGTTGTAGCATGTGTCAGTACTTCATTCATTGTTATTAACAATATTTTATTATATGGATATACTATGGTACATTTACCCATTCATCAGTTGAGGGAGATTTGGGTTGTTTCCACTTTTTGGCTATTATGAATAATGATGATATGAATATTCATGTACAAATTTTTGTGTGGGTATAAGTTTTCTCTTCGCTTGGATATATACCTAGAAGTGGATTGCCAGGTTATGTGGCAACTTTATATTTAACATTTTGTGAAACTGCCAGATTCTTTACAAAGTGACTATATGATTTTACATTCATATTTATGTTACATATAAACATTTCAATTTCTCTATATCCTCACCAATCCTTGTTTTTATCTGATTTTTTTTTTATTATAGCCATCCTAGTAGGTATGAAGTGGTATTTCAATGTGGTTTTGATTTGCATTCCCCTAATGACTAATGATGTTGAGCATTTTTTTGTTTTTTTTTTTTTTTGAGACGGAGTCTCGCTCTGTCGCCCAGGCTGGAGTGCAGTGGCCGGATCTCAGCTCACTGTAAGCTCCGCCTCCCGGGTTTAGGCCATTCTCCTGCCTCAGCCTCCGGAGTAGCTGGGACTACAGGCGCCCGCCAGCTCGCCCGGCTAGTTTTTTGTTTTTTTTTTTTAGTAGAGACGGGGTTTCACCGTGTTAGCCAGGATGGTCTCGATCTCCTGACCTCGTGATCCGCCCGTCTCGGCCTCCCAAAGTGCTAGGATTACAGGCTTGAGCCACCGCGCCCGGCAGAGCATTTTTTAATATGCTTATTGGTTATTCGTTTATCTTCCTTGGAGAAATGTTTAATTCAGATTCTTTGCCCGTTTTTGAATTGATTTATTTGTCTTTTTATTATTGAGTTATAGGAGTCCTTCATACATCCCAGACACAAGCTTCTGTTATCAGATATACAATTTGCAGTTTGGGCACAGTGACTCCCACCTCTAATACCATTACTTCGAGAGGCCAAGTTGGGAGAATTACTTGAGGCTAGGAGTTTGAGACCACCCTAGGCAACATAGCAAGACTCCATCTCTATAATATTTAAAGGAAAAAAAGCTATACAACTTGCAAATATTTTCTCCCCTTTTGTGAGTTGTTTTTCACTTTCTTTTTTTAATTTAATAATAATTATTATTTTTTAAGACAAGGTCTCTGCTGGGCTTGGTGGCTCATGTGTATAATCCCAGCACTTTGGGAGGCAGAGGCAAGTGGATCACCTGAGGTCGGGAGCTCGAGACCAGCCTGACCAACTTGGTGAAACCCTGTCTCTGCTAAAAATTCAAAATTAGCCCGGGTGTGGTGGCACATGCCTTGAATCCCAGCTACTCGGGAGGCTGAGGCATGAGAATTGCTTGAACCCAGGAGGCAGAGGTTGCAGTGAGCCAAGATTGTGCCATTGCACTCCAGCTTAGGCAATAAGAGCAAAACTCCTTCTCAAAAAAAAAAAAAAGACAAGGTCTCACTATGTTGCCCAAGCTAGATTTGAACTCCTGGGCTCAAGAAATCCTCCCACCTCAGCCTCCGAGTAGCTGGTACTACAGTACAGGAAGGTGTCGCCATGCATTTTGCACTTTCTTGGTGGTGTTCTTTGAAGCACAAAAGTTTTTAGTTTCGATGAAGTCCAATTACCTAGGCTTTCTTTTGACACTTGTACTTTTGGTGTCCCATCTAAAAAGGCTTTGCCTAATGCAAGGTCACAAAGGTTCACTTCTAGGTTGTCTTCTAAGAGTTTTACAGTTTTAGCTCTTACATTTAGATCTATGATCCATTTTGAGTTAATTTTTGTGTGTGGTGGAAGGAAGGGACCCAACCAACTTCATTCTTTTGCATGTGTAAATACTATAATTATATTTTAATGTTGTTTAATACTCATTTCCCCCCTGTGTTTTGAGAAATACATATGCTCAATCACAGAAAGGAAAAAGACAGTTTTTGGTTTCTCTCATAATTTTTTCTCGGATCACACTCATGTCTAGTTTGAAAAAATAAATACCCTCCCAGTCAATGCCCAAATGTACTGGTTAAAACACCCTGTATAAACCTATAAGAGGTGAAAATACTCAACAGTCATTGGAATTGATGGGGATTATTAAATCATACCCAAGAAAATGAATCTTGAGGCCAGGCGCGGTGGCTCAAGCCTGTAATCCCAGCACTTTGGGAGGCCGAGACAGG
>NW_012118376.1:1961879-1981901 GCF_000951035.1 Colobus angolensis palliatus
GGCTGAGGCGGGAGAATGGTGTAAACCCGGGAGGCGGAGCTTGCAGTGAGTTGAGATCCGGCCACTGCACTCCAGCCTGGGAGACAGAGCCAGACTCCGTCTCAAAAAAAAAAAAAAAAAAGAAAATGAATCTTGAAAGAAAATGGTCATTTTATCCTATAAAATTTATGATTATAAAAATTGATAATACTCAAATTGAACAAGGTCACAATAAAAAAGGGTTTTTCCTGTTTCACCTGGGGAGTGCAAATCAGTACAATGCTTTCTGCAGAGCAACCTGGCTGCATTTCTTAAGTTTCAAAAATGTTCATGCCCTTTGACTTAATTACCTCTCTGCTTAGTAGTAGTATTCTACAGAAATAAACAATTTGCTCAGATGGATAGATCTACAAACATATGTATCCCAGTATTTTAAGAATTGATTTATTTTCCCCCTTTGAAATTTTCTACTTTACATAAAGTTTTGAGTATACACCCCTATATATATATTTATTCACTCACAAATTACATGCACTAATATAATATGCATATTATAAAGCACATGCATAATAAAGAATAAGCTAAAGGTGAAATAAACAATAATTTAAAATAAATATAAATTTTATTTATTAACAATACAGAAAACATTTTTGTTTTCAATAAAATTATTATTAAAATGATTTTAGTGAGAACAATGTAATTAAATGCCAAATTCAATAAGATAGCCATATTTTCTCTTGATAAAGAGCTTTTTTTAGTTGTAGAAGTGTCAGCTCTGCCATTTTTGGTTATTGACATGTGCTTAAGTGATCAATGTTATCTTTAATCTAAGGTGTATTCACAAATATTTTAACTACTTGTCTGTTTTGAGGGGTTAATTTAGTTAAACTAAGTAATTCATTCATAACTCAACAGGAGCATACAAAAGTGTCAATGCACCGAAAATCATCTAACTGGGAAGTTGACTAATGGCTCTGCTTTGTACAACTTCCAACTAACATTCTTTCCTGAGGACCCCTATCCTACAATTTTTTTCTTAGCTATCATCAGCTGAAATATGCACATAGTGTGATTGTCACTGTCAACCCATATATTAAATATAAGCATAAATCTATAGAGATTTTCTAACCTTTCCCCCTGTATCCTAGAGATTATTTTATACTCCTCCTAGAAAGAATGCCCCATTTTGGAGATCACTGTCATAAAGCTAAATGTTTAAGAACTTAGGTTCTGAAATCAGATCATGTTCTACATCCTGAGTCTCATATTTTTACTGAGTCTCAGTTTTTTCATCTGTAAAATGGGGACAGTAGCATTCATCTGTAAAGTGCAGATAGTAGTATTATGTTCTTTATAGGGTTATTATAAGGATTAAATAAGATTGTGTGTACAGAGTATGTAGCACATTTAGAGCAGGATTAATATTAGAAAATAATATTCAGTTTTTCTACAAGGATCATTTATTATTTTCATATTCAGAAAAAAAGCAAAACCCTTATATAAAAAAAAAAGACATGACTCTAAAATCCAAAAAGGCAAGGATTGTGCCTTTTATTGCTCTCTTCTCTACCCCTACCTACCTATCCTAACACCTGGCCCACAGTTGTGTTTAAAATGTATTTGTTGGAAGACTGAATAAAGTGATGGCTGAAGATAGAGATGAACCATTGTTGCAGTGGAGAGTCCCTTCACTTTGTGTGCTGGCAAATATACAAGACAGTGTGGAGGATGGTTTTGGGCAAATTCACAGAATATATTATTTAATTGCAATGCTGCTAAATCCCATTGCACAACCCAAGACATGTTTAAATGGTTTGCTTTTGCTGTAGATATGCCTTGTAGCATTCCCTTCCCCATAAAATAAATAAAAAAAAAAACCCAAAGCTTCCAGACTTTTGTCCTGGGGATTCCATGGAAGGTGGGCCAAGAATTTTTTCCTGTATATATAGCTGTGTGAGGATGTGAAGCTGTAATTACTGATTTAATTTAGCATCAAAACAGAATCATAAGTAAAATGTAAATTCACACCTTAGAAAACATTTATCCTCATTCTGTATTTCCAAGTCAAGTCATATATTCAGTCTCTGCATGCACAAGTGTTTTGCACAGAAAAGTTCTGTCCCTTGGTCACAACCCAACCTCCGTCAGACATCTTACAAATCCATCCTATTGATCAAAGGGAAATTCTCTGTGTGGTTCCTTGCATGAATAACTCTCAGGAGTAGAATAAAAGCTTGGCCTGCATGTCCTGCTGCTGAAAAGCTGTGCGTTTCCTTTTCATCTATGAAGGACTGAATATTTCATCAAGTCATGCCTTCTTTACAAGTAAACCTATAATATTTTATTCTGAATTATTCAAATTTGTATTTTTCAGAACTTGGGGTTGTAAGTCAGTCGATTATAATATCTGGTGCTTATTTGAGGCTTCCAGCACAATTTCAGTTGAATTAAAAGCTGCAATTTTAATTCAAAAATAAAGCCAATTTGCTGCCATTTATTTCAGATTAAGTATTGCAGAGATGAAAGTAATTCCTTTAGGAATCATTGTACCCAGTAGCGTTCCAGTTGATATGGCTGCATATCCTAAAAGCCAGCTCTCCATTCAGCACAACTTTCCTCACTGTTTCCACCCTAGAGAGCTGCTGCTGACCTGGATGGGGTACAAATCTTATCAATACGGAAGAAAGGCCATGCGACCTAGAAAGCACCCTCAGGTATAGGGAGGCTTCTACCAGCTTCTGTTAAATTTCTATCCTGGCAGTGTGCAGTCTCCAGCCTCCTGAAGCTCTGTGGAATGAAATGGTGAGAGGGAATACCTCCAGGGACAGGACAGCAAAAGGAGGCTCAGATAGCCATCTCTACTCCTCCCTGCTTTTACATGCATTTATGGAATTCACCTGAGTGACAGTGGTCCTGGCTCCTTGGGAGAACCTAGGTTTTCTTTGCTGTCCTACAATATCTTTTTTTTTATTTCAACATAACACTCTGCCTTCTTCATTAGTTCCATTTTAGCCAGTGTGGAAAATGAAAGCAGGACTGAGAATCAAACCTGGATATTTAAACTCATATATTATGCTCTAGTTTGGTCCCGTGGAAGACAGTTGAAGGGACAATCAGAAGTAAGGTTCTAGTTCTATCTTTGCTACAAATTAGGTAGTTGTGACCCTGAGCATGTCAATTTAACTTCCTTGTGACTCAGTTTCTTCCCTAAGATTCAGTTTCAAACATGGGTAAAGAAATCTGCTTTAACTGTTTGCTTTGATAATCAGTTGAGATTACATATATGAAAATTCTCTACAAATTGTTTTCAAGCAGAAGAAAAAGTTTAAAAACTGATCTATCCATGTATATGTAGAGTGACTTAAAATATTACATAAAATAAAGCAAAATAACCTGAACTAGAAATACATAAGAACATATGAGGCATCATTTTAGTTGTTCTATTAGATATTATAGGAGGGAGGGAAACTGTTATTCAGGCTGTCAGGAAAAAAATGCAGAAGATATATACATAAGCATTGATTTGAGGTGTAAGTCTAAGAAAACTGTTGAGTTTTCAACAAATAAGCAAAGGCCCAATCTTGATAATGAGATTTCTTGCTCGACCTGAGCCGTGGTAACTTCAGTCTTGGGGTTAGGATATCTGGGCTTGCGGACAGCTCTGCCACTTATTGTGAGTAGTGTGACCCTCAGCAAGCCCTACGTGCCTTGGCTTGCACTTCCTTACCTGGGAAGTTGGGGAAATAATAGCCATCCGGATAACCTCACTGGCTTATTTTGAAGATCAAAATGGTCTGGCGTAAGCACCGCTTTCCACGTACTATAAAGGATCCACTCACATGAGGCACGGGTGAGTAGTGCAGATTTAATTGAAAAAAGGCTTTTTGTTTGAGATAGAGTCTTGCTCTGTCGCTCGCGTTAGAGTGCAGTAGCGCGACCTTGGCTCACTGCAAACTCCGCCTTCCAGGTTCAAGCGATTCTCCTGCCTCGGCCTCCCAAGTAGCTGGGATCACAGGTGCCCGCCACCATGCCCCGCTAATTTTTTGTATTTTTAGTGGAGACGGGAGTTTCACCATGTTGGCCAGGCTGCTCTCAAACTCCTGACCTCAGGTCATCCACCTGCCTCGGCCTCCCAAAGTGCTAGGATTAAAGGTTGAGCCACTGGGCCCGGCCGGAAAAGGTTTTTAAGAAGGCAGATGAAGAGTGTGATATTTTTACTCAAAACACTCCCATAAGACACATTTCTCCTCAAAATCATCACAATTATTATTTTTTTTACTGCCAATGCCCCTTTGACCTGTCCTCTGCTAGCTTCTCTGAGCTTTGGTCTCTAAACCTGCATACCCAAGGATAAGGTCTGGATCTGTGTCCCCACTCACCCAATCTCATGTCAAATTATAGTTCCCAGTGTTGGAGGTGGGACCTGGTGGGAGGTGGTTGGATCACGGCGGTGGATGTCTCATGAATGGTTTAGCGGCACCCCTTTGATGCTGTTCTCATGATAGTGAGTGAGTTCTCATGAGCTCTGGCTGTTTAAAAGTGTGCAGCACCTCCCCTCGCTCTCTCTTGTTCCTGCTCCCTCCTTGTGAGATGTCGCTCCCCCTTTGCCTTCTGCCATGATTGGAAGCTTCCTGAGGCCTCCCCCGAAGCAGAAGCCACTATGCTTCCTGTATAGCCTGCAAAGGCCTGAGCCAATTAAACCTCTTTTCTTTATAAATACCCAGTCTCAGGTATTTCTTCATAGCAGTGTGAGAACAGACTAATACACCCACTACCTATTCTCACTAAGAATAGGAAAGGCTGACATACAGAAGATGAGGATTATTTTTTGAGCTCAGCCTCTAAATCAGTAGCTTTCAAAAGCTTTTGACCTTGGCTCCAGAGAAACATTTTATGTCATAACTCGGCATGCATATGCATAGATACAAAATAGAACTTAAAATTTCATGCACCAATTTAAATAAGTGAAGTTGCTCTTGTGTTGCCATTTGGGTCCCAAGAACCCTTCTGGGGCCTCCAGTATAGGAGTTTCAGATTAAGGAAGCATGGATGGGGCAGAGTACATTAGTTGGAGCAGAAGTGCTGCTCTGATCTGACAAAGTTGGGGACACTGAGCCTTGTGCTAGGCCAGCCTGCGGAGTGTTGTCTGGCTTAAGTACGGGTAAGAAGGACCATTTGGTTTCACGTCAAGGTTGCTCATAATTTGGTTACCTCTTGAAGCAGTAAATAAGCAGTTGGAAGCTATAAACAAGACAAGGGTGGGAAGAGGTGAAATGTGATCTTTAGAAGCATGCCACAAATGAAATGTTCTTTTAAAATTATTATAATTTTTCTACTTTTAAAGTTTCTTTTAGTTTTTATTTTCTGTGGACACATTGTAGGTACATATATTTATGGGGCACAAATGAGTGTTCTTGATAGCTCACACGGCAGGACCTTGTCATACAGGCCAGAAAAACCTAGAATGGTGCCTGCCCATCCCTGTAGGACCATGTACCGCCTGGTACCCAAGTACCAGATATCAGGCTTGGTACATCACTCAAGCCCAGTATCTGGGGTCTGGGTCTTGAAATTCTTGCTGTGCCAGTACTGGAGCAACCTTCCCTTTAGCTGTGCTTGAACTGTTGGAGCCAAGGAGTTTATCATTTATGGCCATTCATGGACGTTCAAAGGGCAGGCCTAGACATGGCCTCTTTCAAACAGAAACCCTGCAACATCCCCAAATAGGCTGGGTGTCATTTTATGGGAAAGAACTTTAGCCATGTCCAGAATTGAGGTTCAGACCTGTACCTACATGTCTGATGGCCTGAGCGATTGTCTAGGGGAAGTCAGTTAGCAGAGAGGGGAAAGATACTGCTAAGAGAAAAGCCACCACGAATGAAGGGGAGTCTGGAAGAGCACCATAAGGCAGCAAGTGCTGTGAGATTGCAGCCGGACACTACCCACTCGAGCTTCCCCTTGCATGGTCCAGGGGTTCCGGAAGGAGAGCAGGACAGAGGGGAATGTGTCTGGGAGCTCCACCTCTTACTCCAAAAGGACTTCCTCTGAAAGAGCCAAAACCAGTCAGGAAGGTAAGCAGTGGACATATGCTGTCAGGAACTGTGAGGAAATGCCTCGTAGGAGCAGTGCGGAAGGGGGCCTACGGAGCTTCTGCCCTGGCACTAACCCTAGGTGCATCCAGAGCCAGAGAAGGAGTGAGCAGGAGCAGAAGCCAGAGACCACTGAGAGGAGACCAGCAGCTCTGATGACACATCAGCTGTCAGCTCTCCCTCTGGAAGCTCCTGCAGAGACGGATAAGGAATGGAAAGGGCCAAAGTTCAATCTGGAAGATGAGAGCACCCACTTTAGTAAATCTGTGTCCAAGCAACTAGAGTACCCTTTCCTAAAACCCTCAGACTAGGTGAAGAGACTTTTGGGTTATATCATAGCCAGGCTGGGTTTGCACAGAACAATTCTATTGTGTGTTTTCAGTAGGGATAAGCCAACAAGGTTTTCCCCACTGCTTTCACAGTTATGTAACCAAATTGACCTCTGGTTTTCAACGCAGGGTAAGTTTAGAATCTCACAGATGGGTACATCCTAGTCAATGTCTCATGAGAAACTCTACAGTGAATAAACTGCCAGCCCACCTTTGGTCTCCCTCCTGACTGGTTCTGGCAGGACATCCCCAAGATACCTAGGATGCTCATGGTCTCTTTGTAGCCCATCCCAGCCTACTAAGACCATGCCATCCACAAGCTGGGCACAAGTGTCCTAATTCCCACCAGTGAGTGCCCCGTATCCCACGGCTTAGCAACCTGTGCCATGGGCCTTGCAAAGGGAGTAGTGAAGCTACGAGCTGTTATCTTCTGAATGTGTGACTTTTTCTCTGTGAAAAAGTGCTTTCTTTTCAGGGATCAGAAAGGCTTTCTGACTGGTAAGATGCTATTTAGAGAGAATCCTCATGATTTGGGAGAAAATGTGTAGACTCGTGCTATATATTGACTAAAATAGAACACTGTGGCACTATGCCATGTGAAAAGGAAGAGCACTTTGTTCTTTGGGGTGAGAAAAAGCATGGCCAAGCCAAAGTTTGAGGACAAGCACTCACCATCTCATTTGATATCAAGGATGTTTAGAACCCACCTAATCTCAGACAGAACCCTGCCTCACAAGAAAAGAGAATTTATCTCTTTTTTTTATTTTTGAGACGGAGTCTTGCTCTGTCACCCATGCTAGAGTGCAGTGGGGTAGTCTCAGCTCACTACAACCTCCCCTTCTCAGGTTCAAGTGATTCTCCTGCCTCAGCCTCCCAAGTAGCTGGGATTACAGGTACCTGCCACCAAGCCCTGCCAATTTTTGTATTTTTAGCAGAGACAGGGTTTGGCTGTGTTGGCTAGGCTGGTCTTGAACTCCTGACCTCAGGTTATCTGCCTGCCTCAGCATCCCAGAGTGCTGGTATTACAGGTGTGAGCCACCACGCCGGGCCAGAATTGATCTCTTAAAAAAATTATCCCAGGGATTTAATTCAGCAATTTTTTTTCTTCTGTTTGTTTTTTATTATATTTTTTTCCTTCTTAGGAAAGTAATGCATGCTTAATAATTAGAAGTCATAAAATACAAACAAGTATAAGGAAGAATTAAAGAAACTTCTCAAGCCTTTGCTTGACCATTCTTCCCCAGCCCTGTCCATGCTTGGCTCCTTCTCACCAAATATTTCCACTGTAGAGGGGTTCTGAGTCCCTGATTCATATACGTCATGTTACTCCATAGTCACTTACTATTAGATGATTCTAGTCTTACTTTCTTTATAGTACTTACTATTCACCAAGATGAGATTATTTATTGTTTAGCTTATTGTCTGTCTCTGCACCTGCTGAGAGTAGGAAGTTGTCTTATTCACTTGAGTGCTTAGAATAGTGCCTGGTACACAGAGGGCACTTGGCAAGTACTTGTCAAATGGGTGAATAAATAAATAAATAAATAACAAATGAATTCTTATTACGTCTTACAAGACCCATGTTTGAGCAAATATGCTCAATGTCTTAGTAAGGGATTGCCAGGATAATCCCCTTTCAGGGGCCTGAAGCCCCGCATACATGCCATTTGTTAATAAGACTGTTTTCTTTGGTCACCATACTGTCTTCTAAAGTACTGGAGACAGTACACTTTAAATATAAAATTTTCTGATAGAGATTAATGAAAATACAGCACTTTTATTTAAGATACCCATGCTGGGTTTAAAACATAAGAGTGTGGGTGACATTTAGCCATATAACTTTTGAAGCTTTAGTGGGTGCTTGTGCCTAGGCAGCCTGGCCTCTGAATGCCTGACTCCACAAAAGAGGGGGACCAGTGGCTATGCTCTAGTGCAGCACTGGGGACAGGCACTCAGTCTGTGCTGCTGACAACAATAAGGCCCGGTTCCTCCCCTGACCTGATGAGGAATGACTCCACTTCTTTAAGGACCTACAGGTGATCATAACTATCCCATCCCACCATTCTCTACCATCTGCACCCAGAGTGTTGCCTGGAGTGGGAAAATACTAAACCCCTTAGCTCTCCTCTTTGACTAGGGGTTGTCTCTATTTCTCCCCAGTGAGTCTAGGAATGAATGGAAGGGAAATTACAGCTTAATTATGGAGGAGAAGGAGAAACAGAAGGAGGAGGAGGGAGGGGAGGAAGAGCAGCAGCAGCAGCTTATTTGTGGGTGACTCTTCTCCTATGGGTCTGTTTCCTTGATGTAGATGCCCATCCATAAAAAGTACCTGCTTCTAGCTCTACCTCTGCTATCCTGATATGACAGTCTTTGTAACTTAAAGGCTCCCTTGGGATATAGTCCTAGAAATAAAATAGTTGAGTTAAGAAAAGGTACATTTTTAGGCTTCTGCTATATATTTTTGGATTGGCTTCAGGTCATTACATATTCACTGAAGATTAATGAGGGGCACTCATTGTGCAGTCCCTTTAAAGATCTTAGCTAGTTTACTGGGTAGAAAAGAGCTTCTATTTGTTGCTAGAATTTTCATTTCTGAAATTACAATCTATTTAATCATTTTAATAAAGATTTTAATAGAACTACCGTATTCTCTCCTCTCTTCTATTGAAAAGCACTTTGGAAGTTACTAAGGAAATGCATGACCTAATCCTTGCCCTCACATATTAGGGGAGCTACATATATGCTCAACATCCTTGAAAGAGAAGACAAGAGAAGACCTATGAAAATAGCTGAGGCTGGGAGGAAGAGGAAATTTGGTCCATGGCCTATGTAAACATTGGTTCTCAAGGAAGACTTCATCGAAGAGGTAGGATTAGTATGGGGCCCAAAACATGGATAGGATTGAATAGGTGGAGAGAATGTTGCAGGATACTGCAGGAGAGCACAAAGGCAGGAGCAGAGAGCAAAGATTTAAGCCTGAAATGAACAAGGTACGTGTATTAGTTCAGGTTTCCCAAGGAGCAGACACCAAAATAACCAAAATAGAGTTCAGTGTGCAAGGATTTTATTAGGAGACGTGCCTGTGAAAGAAAATAAGAAGGGACTGGAGAAGGCTTGGAAAACCATTGGACTGTGATGCAGGTCTGACCCTGAGGGAAGGAGAAAGGGAAGGAAGTTTGAGGGAGAGAGTGAGAGGAGTGGTCTGACAAGGTACATTTAACCAGAGATGGGAGGTTTCTGCCTTCACCTTTTGAGAAGTCTCTTGAATTTTTGTGGACAGAAAACATGGTAGTGATAAAAGCCTCGGTAGTGCAGCTTCACCCCCATGCACTCCAGGGGCTGGAGTGTGGATAGTCAAGTCAATGAAGGGTGTAGCCGAAGGGCACTAGGCATCAATTCCTCCTTCTGTTGTGCTTTCCCTCACTGCAGAAGTTGGAAAGCCAATGCTACATTTTCTAGGGTCCTTTGCCGTCATAATTCTTCATGCAAATTAAGTTCTGCCCCTTACATGCTTTGTTGGGAGATGTGAAAGGCAGAAATAAGGCAGAGGCCACCCTCCTGCTGATTTTAGACGTTTTCTTCTGGCAACATAGGCTGCGGAAACTTTGGGTTTTTATGCAGCAGCATTCCAGAGTGTTGTCTCCAACTTTAAGAGTTGTACAAATTTTGAGTTTTGGGGCTGACAGCTTCCCGATCTGTGAATCTCATAGCTACAGTGATATGTTCTGGGGCTTGATCTTTCCAGCAGTGGTTTCCTGATTCCTCACCTTCCCGGCAGTGGCAGAGGGGGCACACCCTGATGAGCCAGCTCAGCGACTTGTTTTGGGAGTCATTTCTGAAGGCCCAGCTGATGCCTGATTTTTGCTTTGTTTCATTTTTTAATAGACTTTGTTTTTCTAGAGCAGTTTTAGGTTCAAAGCAAAACTGATTGTAAAGTGCAAAGATTTATCATATGCCTCCTCCCCCCGACACAGGCACAGCCTCTTCCACAACCAATATCCCCCACCAGAATGGTACATTTTTTATAGTTAAACCTACACTGATACTTCATGATCACCCAAAGTTCCTAGTTTACGTGAGAGTTCACTCTTAGTGTTGTACATTCGGTAGGTTTGGATAAATACATAATGACACATATTCACCATTATGGTATCATTTAGAATGGTGTCATTGCCCTAACGATCCTCTGTGCCTTCATTCCTCATCTCCCCTTAACCCCGACTCCTGGCAACCACTGATCTTTTCACTGTCGCCATAGCTCTGCCTTTTCAAAAATCTCATATAGATGGGATCTATAATATACAGTCTCTCCAGACTGGCTTTTTTCTTAATAATATACATTTAAGTATTTAAGCTTACTCCATATCTTTTCATGACTTGATATTTAGTTTCCTTTTTTTTTTTTTTTCTGAGATGGGGTCTCACTCTGTCACCTCGGCTAAAGTGCAGTGGTGTGATCTTGGCTCACTGCAGCCTCTGCCTGCCAGGTTCAAGCAATCCTCCCAACTCAGCCTCCCAAGCAGCCGGGACCACAGGTGCATGCCACCACACCTGGTTAATTTTTTGTATTTTTGGTAGAGATGGGGTTTCACCATACTGCTCAGGCTGGTCTCGAACTCCTGACTGCGAGTGGTCCACCCAGCTTGGCCTCCCAAAGTGCTGTGATTACAGGCCTAAGCCACTACACTCAGCCAATAGTTCATTTCTTTTTAGGATTGAGTAATATTTCATTGTCTGCATGTATTGTAGTTTATTTATCCATTCACATTCTAAGGAACATTGTGGCTGTTTCCACTGATTCTGTAAGCTCCCAACTCGCTGCATCAAACACCTTAATGCTTGAAATACCTATAGAAGTTTTTATTTATTGTACTTTACCCCAACTGATATAAGCAAGAAGGTGTCTATTGAGGACATACTATTGGTATGGGGTAGAAGCCAATTCAGAAGTAGGTTTACTGGACCATTGTTTTTCTAATCTATATCCTTCATCATGTTACTTAAACTCTTCAGACACTCCCATCTTTTTCCATTCCCAGTGGAAGTGAAGAGATTACTGTCAAAGAATCGAGGATCTAAGTCTTAGACTTTACCATGTGGAACAAATAGAGCCGGGCTCCCCCACTTCCACGGCTTTGCTCCTATAAGTAGTTGTCTCCATTCTCAGAGTACACTAAGCTTTTCTCATCTCAGAGTCTTTCCACTGTGTCTGAGATGCCTTTTCTCCAGCTCACATATCTGAGCCTCTTGCATCCTACAGGTTTTTGTACAAATGTTACCCCTTTCTATAATGTAACCCCTCATGATTGTTTTCTAGAACACCTTCCTTCTCTGCAGAGAGATGTACTTAACCCAGACTATAAGAATCTCAAGCTTTACTTCTGATCAAGCAAAATATTTGCCATATCCCAACAGTTAAATATGAGTGACAACATTGAAGGGAATTTTTTCCATTCTCCATTCCTGTGTAACAAAACACCTTGAAACTCGGTGGCTGAAAACAATTTATTGTCAACTCTCACAATTCTCTAAGTTGGCTGGCTTCAGCTGGATGTTTCTTCTGCTGGTCTTTCTTGCAGTTTCTGATGCAGTTGCAGTCAGGTGGTGGCTAGGCTAGAACATTCAAAATGGCTTCACTCACATGTCTGCTGCTTTGGTAGGGATGGCTAGAAGGCTAGATCTGGATACAGTTGGATGCAAGGTGGCTAGGCTTCTCTTTCTCCATGTAATCTCAAGACCTCTCCCTCTCCACATGGGTTCTCCACATGGTATCTCCATGTGGTTTCTCCAAAATGGTAACTAAACTTCTTACACTGTGACCAACAATTACCAACAGCACAAAAGCAGAAGGTGCCAGGTCCTATCAACGAATATTGCTAGAACTGGCACATCACTTCTGCCACATACCTTTGATGAAAGCAAGTTATAGAGCGAGGCCAGATTCCAGGTGTAAGGGAACTATACAAGAGTGTGAATATCAGGAGACCTGGTGCACTGGGGCCCATCTTTGCAGATAAGCTACCACCATACTTAAAAATTGCCTGTCAAAGAACATAGCCAAGATTCATGAAGCTGACTAATGAGTAAGTGATGATTATCCATGATGATGATCATGAAAGAGGAGAAGAATTCTATCTACTATTTAAACCTATTTTTTGCCTTAGGAATTGATGTAATTTTTAGGAAGCCATAGGAAAATTCTCCAAGAACTGGGAGCCAATTATGATCTAAGAACAAAAAAAGTTAAAAGCCATACATGATATATGATATTAGCCATCTGGAAAACTTTTTAGGGCTAATGTATCTCCTAAATCACTGGAGAAAAAAAGTGGTCATCGAATTTCATAAATAGGAGGATATTGATAGCCTAAAACAAACACACACACACACACACACACACACACACACACACAGAGACAGAGAGAGAGAGAGAGAGAGATTTTGGTTAGAAGCCAGAATCAGAATACAGTGGGTTAAGGAGTAAATGGGAAGAGCTGCACATGGGAAGAGCAAGGGTAGACAACTTTCCCAAGCAAAGTGGCCAGGAGCTCTGATACATTGTTAGTGGGAAGGGAAATGGGTGCAATCTTTCTAGATGGTAATTTGGCAAGTAAGAGCCTTAAAAATGTTAACATCTTTTGACCCAGTTATTCAACATCTAAGAAATTAGCCTAATGAAATAATCAGATATATGCCAAGGTTTACATACCAAGAGATTCACTTAACAAATGTTACATTTTATTGTGAAATATACCTCATATACAGAACCATGCACACCACATTTGAGGTCATTTTAAAGAGTAGTAATGTAGGCCGGGCGCGGTGGCTCAAGCCTGTAATCCCAGCACTTTGGGAGGCTGAGACGGGCGGATCACGAGGTCAGGAGATCGAGACCATCCTGGCTAACACGGTGAAACCCCGTCTCTACTAAAAACTACAAAAAACTAGCCGGGCGAGGTGGCGAGCGCCTGTAGTCCCAGCTACTCGGGAGGCTGAGGCAGGAGAATGGCGTAAACCCGGGAGGCGGAGCTTGCAGTGAGCTGAGATCCGGCCACTGCACTCCAGCCTGGGCGACAGAGCGAGACTCCGTCTCAAAAAATAAATAAATAAATAACGAGTAGTAATGTATCCCAAGTTGGGTCCTTCTGGTGGGTTCTTGGTCTCACTGACTTCAAGAATGAAGCCGTGGACCTTCATGGTGAGTGTTACAGCTCTTAAAGGTGGCATGGACCCAAAGAGTGAACAGCAGCAAGATTTATTGTGAAGAGTGAAAGAACAAAGCTTCCATAGCATGAAAGGTGACCTGAGCAGTTTGCTGCTCCTGGCTGGGGTGGCCAGCTTTTATTCCCTTTTTTGTCCCCACCCACGTCCTGCAGATTGGTCCATTTTACAGAGTGCTGATTGGTCCATTTTACAGAGTGCTGATTAGTGCATTTATAATCCTCGAGCTAGACACAGAGCACTGATTGGTGCATTTTTACAGAGTGCCGATTAGTGAATTTACAATCATTTAGCTGGACACAGAGTGCTGATTGGTGCGTTTTTACAGAGTGCTGATTGGTGCATTTACAATCCTTTAGCTAGACACAGAGAGCTGATTGGTGCATTTACAATCCTTTAGCTATGTACAAAAATTCTCCAAGTCCCCAGTCGACCCAGGAAGTCCAGCTGGCTTCACCTCTCAATCCCCCCTCTAAACAGGAGACCCCAACTGCTGTTGGGAATTGGGTGATGACCATTCTAGCTACTTCCTGCTGGATAGGGGTGAAGAAGGGGCCCTGCAGTTGTAGTGTTCTCCAGAGGGGAACTCTTTAGGCCAGTCAAAGGGCCAGCGGGTCGGTCCAGGGGTCCTCAATAGAAGTGGTTAGTTAAGCTCATTTGGGGTTCCATTTGTAAGACCATCTGTAGCTTGATGGTCTTGATCCTAGAGGAAACAAATTTGACAAGGAGGTTGAAAATACAGTGCCCGAAGGCGAGTAATAGCAAGATGGCTGTCACAGGACCTAGAAAGGGGAAAAGCCATGTCACCCAACTCCAGAGGTTGGTAGAAGTGTTTGAAAGGTGTTGTCTGATTTCAGAAGACTTTTCCTGTAAATGCTGGGTAGTGTCTCATACTATCCCTTACTGGTTAGTGTACAAATAACGATCTTCCCCTAAAAAGGTGCAAAGTCCTCCTTTCTCAGCAGTGAGGAGGTCTAGGCCTCAGTGCTTTTGGAGAGTCACTGTTGCCAAACAGTCTATTTGGGATTGTAGAGTAAGGATAGATTTCATTATTTCTTGCAAACTGTCTGAGAAATCCTTTGAGAGTGTGTGGTAGTAGGATAATGAAGTAGATAAACCTGCTATTCCAGTTCTTGTAGCAGTAGCCATTCCTAACCCTATAAGTCAGGGTATTAGTTGTATGGCCCTGCACCAACAGACTTGAGCTTTGAGGGACACTGATAGTGTCTGGTTTCCACAAGATTAGAAGTTAGGATAATACGTTACACTGTTAACTTTTAGCAAACTTTACTTTTGTTGAAAACCTTGGAAGTTTGGAATTTCAATTATTCTTTGCTATTAATAAGACCTCATTCAGTTCATATTAACTTAGAATTGGTATAGATGGCTCCTTCCTGATTCTGTAAGTACGGTTTGGCTGAGTGCAAACAGCTCACACATTTGAACAGACCAGTTATTAGGCAATTTTCCTAACTGCTTCTACAAGAGTTCTCTTATCACTTACGAATACCCATTGTGTCTTTTTCCGCCTGGGAGAGGTCGGACCTTTGTATGGTAATTAATTAAGATTTAGATCCCCTGTTAAGAAACCTGCTGGGTTAAGGATTTTTGATAGGAAGGCTATGGGTTGTCAGTGACCTCAGTGCTTTTCGGCTACGCCCTTGTTTACACTGACAACAAGGTGGTATTGGAGTGTTATAGGGTCATGGAGAAGACCTTCAATGATCAATCATAGGTTTTAAATTTACCCTGGCTTTTAAAGGAATAGGGAACACTGTTTTCTCTTTACTACTTCTCTCTCTTTCTCTCTTTCTCTTTGACTTTCTGTATCTCTCTCTTTCTTTGACTTTCTCTTTCCTTCTCTCTGACTCCCTCTTTGTCTCTGTCTCTTCTCTCCCTTTCCTTCCCTCTTTGTCTCTGTGTCTCTTCCTCTCTGTCTTTCCTTCTCTCTTTGACTTTCTGTCTTCCCCCCGCCAGCTTCTCTCTTTGACTTTCTGTCTCTGTCTCTTCCTCTCTGTCTCTGTCTCTTCCTCTCTCTCTCTCCTTTCTCCTGGTCTTTCCCTGCCTTTGCCAGCTGCTTATGCTGCTGTTCTCTCCTCTCCTTCCCCTTTTTGATGGCTTCAGCAGTGTAAGACTGCCACCTCCTTGGGTTTTTGCACTGCGTGCAATAGCTCCATGATTTCCTTGTGGTATTTAATGGGGATTCCCCAAGAGGTTAGGAACTCCCTTTCTTTCCATATTGCAGCACGGGCATGTAGGATTAGATAAGCATAGCTGCTATCTGTATACACATTCATTCTTTTTCCCTTTCCCAGTTCTAAGGCTTAGGTAAGTGCCACTAGTTCTGCTAACTGGGCACTGGTCCCTTGGGGAAGAGGCTTACTTTCAAGTACTGTTACATCACTAACTATGGCATAACCTGCCTTTTGTATCTCATTCTCTACAAATGAACTTCCATCAGTATATAGGTTAAGGTCAGGATTAGCTAAGGGGACTTCTAAGAGATCCTCTCGGGCAGCATAAGTCTGGACTATAATTTGTTGGCAGTTGTGCTCGATTGGTTCTCCACCCTCTAGGAGAAAAGTGGCAGGGTTGAGGGCCACACACGTGCATATTTGAAGCACCGGTCCCTCAAGGAGTAGTGCCTGGTATCTAAGCAGGTGGTTGTCTGATAGCTGTAAACTTCCTTTGGCTCCTAGTATGCCATTTACATCATGAATAGTCCAGACAGTGAGATCCTTTCCTTGTATTATTTTGATAGCCTCTGACACTAAGACGGCCACTGCCACAACTACCCGTAAACAGTGAGGCCAGTGTTTTGCTACTGTATCAGTTTCCTTACTTAGGTATGCCACTGGTTGTGGGGTTGTCCCACGAGTCTGAGTAAGGACTCCAAGAGCTATTCCTGCTCTCTCTGTGACATATAAAGAGAAGTTTTTTCCTGTGGGAAGGCTTAAGGCTGGAGCTTGAGTTTGTTCCTTCCAATGCCCAGACTTCAGGGTTGATTCCGTCCTCAAGCAGGGCACAACAAATGGGTAACTCGTTCCCCATACTCATGTAGATAATAGCTCTAGCTTTGGCTAATATGTCCCTCCATAATAAGGGTGTTGGACTTTCAGGCATAACAAGAAAAGCATGTGAAAAGAGCAAAGTCTCCCAATTACAACTGAGGAGGTGGGAGAAATACCCAGTTACAGGCTGTCCCAGGATTTCTCAGATGGTAACGGACCTGGAGGACAGCTGTCCGGGACAGGAGATTAACACTGAGAAAGCTGCACCAGTGTCCAGGAGGAAGTCAATTTCCTGGCCCTCAATGGTTAAATGTACCCAGGGCTCAGTGAGAGTGATGACGAGCTGGTGCTTGCCCCAGGCACCCTCAATCTTGTTGTTGGATCATCTGGTTGGGGGCTTTTGGCCCAGAGAATCTTTGTCCTCTGGGGCAGTGCGACTTCCAGTGATTGCCTTGGCATAGTGGACAGCTTGTTTCTTGTTGGACAATCTTTTTTAAGGTGTTCTTGCAAACCACACTGGTAACAAGTCCTACTGGGTGATTGACCTGCTCCATTTTCTATCCTCTCTGAACCACCAAGTTTGTGTGTCCAAGGGCCATGATTAAGGCTGCAGCCTTTCTCTGATCTCACTTTTCCTTTTTGGCCTACTCCTCTTGGTCCTAGAACACTGAGAACACTGAGGTTGCCAGGTCTAATAATGCTTCCAGATTTTGTTCAGGGCCCAGGGCTCATTTTTAGAGCTTTCTCCTGACATCAGTGGCTGATTGGGTAATAAACTTATCTTTTAGGATCAATTGACCCTCGAGTGAGTCAGGTGACAGGGGAGTATATTTTCTTAAGTCCTCCCATAGCCGCTTGAGGAAGGCAGAAGGATTTTCTTCGTTTCCCTGAGTTATGGTGGACATGATTGAATAATTCATGGGCTTTTTCCTAATCCTCCTTAGTCCTTCTAGAACACAGGTCAACAGATGTTTGTGACACCAGTCCCCATGATCTGAGTCAAGGTCCCACTGCTGATGGCATGCTGACCAGTAGGGAATTTGTCCCTTTCTTCAGCTGTCATTCTATCATTTACTTGACTAAGATACCAGGTATCTCCAAACTCTCGGGATGCAGCTAAAGCTACATTCTTTTCATTAAAGGCCAGGGTTTGATCTAACAATAGCATGATATCTCTCCAAGTGAGGTCAAAGGTTTGCCCTAGACCCTGTAGGACATCTATATACCTATCAGGATCATCTGAAAACTTCCTCAGATCTATCTTGATCTGCTTTAAATCGGAGAGGCAGAAGGGGACATGTACCCAGGTTGGGCCAAATTCTCCTCCCCCTACAGCTTGAAGGGGACGTAACCAATAGCCAGGGGTTTTGTGTGGTCCCTTGGAGATTTATTTGCTTGCTTCCTTCTGGGTGGGGTAGATTAGAGGAGGTTTATCATTAATAGGAAGGGGAGCTATAGGGAAGCTAGGATATGGGGGTAAGCTGAAAGGTCCTCCTGTGGGTTGGAAATTGCAAGCTTTGCATAGTTGTGGATTCTCCTTCAGTGAAAAGAAAGCTTGGACATA
Organism: Colobus angolensis palliatus; assembly: GCF_000951035.1. Lineage (NCBI taxonomy): Eukaryota > Metazoa > Chordata > Mammalia > Primates > Cercopithecidae > Colobus > Colobus angolensis. The sequence continues at coordinate 1,980,073 of NW_012118376.1, forward strand.
AGATATTTCACTCCATTTGCCTTCCCTCTTACAGAAAAGGTCAAGCTGCAGGATAGTATTGTAATTTATACTTCCCTCAGGTGGCCATTTTTCCCCACCAGAGAGAGAATACTGGGGCGAGGTTGTAGTGTGGAAAAAAATGAGTTGCTTCTTTTTCAGGGTTTGTGGGTCAAATTGATCCCAATGGCTTAGGATGCATTTCAAGGGTGAGCCTGTTGATGCCAGAGTGTTTCCCATATGAAAGAAAAAACTGCCCATGGTTTTGGTTTGTTTGTTTACCCCTCTTGCCTAAGAACCTGCAACAGTCCCTGGACCCTGCTGGTCAGAATAGTTGTGATCACTGATGCAGCAGCAGAAACCCCTCTTGCCCAAGAACCCGCAGCGGTCCCTGGACCCTGCTAATTGGAATAGTTGTGTTCACCGACGCAGCAGCAGAAATGCTAATTTTCCCTTAGACCACAAAGAGAACCAAGGAAGGTCAGATTTAGTGGCCCTTACCAATGCATTCTTGAAAACCTGTTAGAGTCCTTAGTGTTCCTCTGTTAGTACTGGACAGGTTCTAACCTGTCCTATAAAGATGTTATGCCCCAAAAATGAAGTGGAGGGCCATACCCTGAGGGAGGAGAGGGATCTCCAGGGTTGGAAGAGTGTCTTTTGTCCTAACTTCTCATCGTATGACAAGGAACGATATCATTTCTGAGGCTCCCCATATCCTAGCTTCAGGAATAGCTTTTGTTAGGCCTGCTAGTCTGAGGAGGGATCCTAAAATTCCAGGTAGTCCCCACCTGATGGGGCTTTGGGCAAAAATTATGTCTTTCTGATTGGTGAGCCCAGGTGCCTAAAGAAGGAAACAGAGTCTTGAAGTTTATACTAGAAATCATTTTTATAGGAGAAACTAGAAAAGCACCAGAAACAGGGAGTGGTTTTTAGAAGCAGGGCTAGCCTCAGAGAAGAGAGGCAGGAGGAAGTTTGTCTGGCAGACATTAGGACCCAGGAGGCAAGGGTCAGGATAGACAGGATAAATGGGCAAGTCTTGCTTGGGCAATGTGACTTTGAGAGTTCTGCTCATGGCTACAGGGTCAACCAACTTTTTATTGGGACCCTGGAGCTGAATGGCTTTCCTGTCTGTCGACCCTCAGCTCAGCCCAGAAGTACAGGAAATGTGGAATCTGGTTCCAGGCAAACCAATGCCCCCAACTCCGAAAAGTTGGAGGTTGTTGGAGAGCCCTTTCCCAGAAAACCTGACACCCATGTCTTTAGTCCGGTGGCCACATTAGTAGCTTCTAACTGGCTGACAGGTGCCCAGTGTTTAGCCCCCAAATTCTAAGGAAAAATAGGACAGAATAGGAAGTGAAAGAGGTCCAATGGTACTCATCACTTGGCAATAGTCCCTTTGTGGTTGCCAAAATGTGTCCCGAGTTGGTTCCTTCCAGTGGATTCTTGGTCTCGCTGACTTCAAGAATGAAGCTGGGGACCTTCGCAGTGAGTTTTACAGCTCTTAAAGGTGGCATGGACACCATCAAAAAACTCATAGATCTGATAAATTCCACAAAGCTGCAGGATACAAGATCAACATACAAAAATAAGTAGCTTTTCTATGCCAATAATGCACTAGCTGAGAAAGAAATCAAGAAGGCAATCCCAACTGGGCACAGTGGCTCACACCAGCACTTTGGGACAGCAGAGGCAGGAGGTTCGCTTGAGGTCGGGAGTTCAAGACCAGCCTGGCCTACATAGTAAAACCCCGTCTCTACTAAAAAATACAAAATTTAGCTGGGCGTGGTGGCACATGCCGGTAATCCTAGATACTCGGGAGGCTGAGGCAGGAG
>NW_012118376.1:1982301-1984946 GCF_000951035.1 Colobus angolensis palliatus
AAAAAAAAAAAAAAGGCCTAACTAGCCAAAGCAATCCTAAGGAAGGAAGAACTAAGCTGGAGAAATCACACTACCTGATTTCAGAATACATTACAAGCTTATAAGAACCAAAACAGCATGATATTGGTGTAAAAACAGACACACGGACCAATGAAACAGAATATAGAACCCAGAAATAAATTCACATATTTACAGCCAACTGATTTTCATAAAGGTGCCAAGAACATATATTGGGGAAAGAACACCCTCTTCAGTAAATGGTGCTGGGAAGATTGGATATCCACATGCAGAAGAGTGAAAGTTAACCTCTGTTTCTTACTATATGAAAAAATCAACTCAAGATGGATTAAAGACTCAAACATAGATTAAAAACTGTAAAACTACTAGAAGAAAACCTGAAGGAAACACTTTAGGACATTGGTCTAGGCAAATATTTTATGGCTAAGACCTCAAAAGTACAGACAACTAAAACAAATATGGACAAATGGGACGATATTGAACTAAAAAACTTCTGCACAGCAATAGCAACAATCAACAGAGTGAAGAGATAACCTGTTGAATGGGAGAAAATATGTGCAAACTGTTCATCCAATCAGGGACTAATATCCAGAACATATAACGGAACTCAAAGGACTCAATGGTAAAAACAATCCAAAGCAAAAAAGTCCCCAGAACAAATAATCTTATTAAAAGGTGGGCAGTCTGGGTGTGGTGGCTCATGCCTGTAATTCTAGCACTTTGGGAGGCCAAGGAGGGAAGATCCCTTAAGTCCAGGAATTCGAGATGAGCCTGGGTGACATGGTGAAACCCATCTCTACTAAAAAATACAAAAATTAGCAGGGCACAGTGGTGTGCTCCTGTAGTCCAGCTACTTGGGGGATGAGGCAGGAAAATTGTTTGAGCCTGGGAGGTGGAAGTTGGAATGAGCAGAGATTGTGCCACTGCACTCCAGCCTGGGTGACACAGCAAGATCTTGTTTTTGATTTTTTTGTTTTTTTGTTTTTTTTTAAATAGGCAAAGAACATTGATAGACAAAAAATAACGGATACTGGTAAGGATGCAGAGAAAAGGGAACTCTTATACACTGTTGGTGGGAATGTAAATTAGTATAACCACCATGGAAAACAGTATGAAGATTTCTCAAAAAACTAAAAATAGAACTGCCGTATGATCCAGCAATCTCACTACTGGCTATTTACTCAAAGGGAAGAATATCAGTATACCGAAGGGATGTCTGCACTTGCATGTTTATTAACAGCACTATTCACAATAGTAAAGATATGGAATCAATCTAAGTGTTCATCAGTGGACAAGTGAATAAAGAAAATGTGGTATTGATACACAATGGAATACCATTTGGTCAAAAAAAAAAAAAATGAAATCCTGTAATTTTCAGCAACATGAATGGAACTGGAGGTCATTATGTTAAGTAAAATAAGCCAGGCACAAAAAGACAAATGCCATATGTTGTCACTCATATGTGAGAGCTAAAAACGTTGATCTCATGGAGGTAGGGAGTAGAATGATAAATACCAGAGTCTGGCAAGGGTATGTGGGTGGGAGAAGAGGGTGAAGATAAGTTGGTTAATGGGGTACAAATATACAGTTAGATAGAAGAAATAAGTTCTAATGTTTAATAGCAGAGTATAGTGATGGTAGTTAGCAACAATGTATTGTATATTTCAAAGTCACTGGAAGAGAGGACTTAAAATGTTCCAAAAACACAGAAATAATTAATACCCCAGGTGATGGATATCCCAAATACCCTGACTTAGTCATTACACAGTCTGTGCATGTAATACTCACATATACGCCATGAATATGTGAAATATGATTTATCAATTTGAAAAACAAGGATGATCTCTATGTACTGATATGAAAAATTTTCCAACTTACACTAAGAAAAAAATTAAACACTAAACACATTCAACTTCTAGAAGTCTAAAATTAATGAATACTTCACAGTAATTTTTATAACTATTTTATTTTGATTATTAAATATTTAAAATGTATCAAATACAGAAAATCATATAAGACACATGCATGTACCAGTCTTTATTACTAATATTTATTTTCTTACTGAAAAATATTTATTTCCTTTATGACTTCTATGCAATTATTGTCACTTTTTTTTTTTTAAGAGTCAGAGTCTGGCTCTATTGCCCAGGCTGGAGTACAGTGGCACAATCATAGCTCATTGCAGCTTTGAACTCCTCGGCTCAAGCAGTCCTCTCACCTCAGCTTCCCAAGTAGCTAGGACTACAGGTGTGTGCCTCTACACTTGGCTAATTTTTAAAAGTTTTTTATTTGGTAGAACCAGGGTCTTGCTATGTTGCCCAAGCTGGTCTTAAACTCCTGGCCCAAGCAATCCTCCCCACTTGGCCTCCCAAAGTGCTGAGATTACAGGCATGAGCCACCTCACCTGGCCTTTTTGTATTTTAATTTCAAAGTATTATTGTGTATACAATTTTAAAATTTAAACAATTTGAAATAATTGCATATAGTCATGAAGAGGATACATGGAATTAATGTGCTCTAAAGGAATAAATTCAATGTTTGATAGCAGAGTAGGATGCCTATACTTAACAGAAATGTATTGCCGGGTGCGGTGGCTCACGCCTGTAATCCCCGCACTTTGGGAGGCC
>NW_012118376.1:1986111-1987502 GCF_000951035.1 Colobus angolensis palliatus
CCCGGCCCCGGATGCCACTGCCGAAACCTCCGCGGAAGCCACCGCGGTTCCCCATCCCAGGGCCACCATGGCCTCCGGGCCCCCCCGCTGCACCAGCGTCATCAGCCATTTGGTGTTTTCTCGGAGAAGAAGTGAATACATTATCTCTAATGACTGACATACGTGTTGTTTTATAGTCTATCGTTTTGATTTACCCACATAACTGCCATTTTGAAATTTCTCATTTGTTTTCATTTCACACTTTCTGTCTGAGGCTATGTTCCTTCTGGTAAAACTAAATACATGTAAGGGTGTGTGTGTGTGTGTATTGAAATATCAATGTGCCAAGAAAATAAATCACTATCAACATACAATTCTATACCCAGTGAAAATATCTTTCCAGAATAAGGGCAAGATAAGACATTTTCAGATAAAAACACTGAGAGAGTATGCAGCATCAGACCCTTACTAAAGTAAATACTTATGAATATGGTTTGACACACTGAGGAATTATTCCACTGACTTCTTTCTTCCACTGTTGACTTAGGAAACATAGCTCTTAATCTGTAAGCTACATTTTATCCATGGCTGCTTTTAAGATTTTTGTTTGTTTCTTTGTATTTGATCTTCTGGGTTTCTGTCTTCACATAGTATTTGACCTGGATATTCTTTATGTCCTTGCCAGCTCTTTGAATCTTTTGAATATGTCATCAGCAGGTTAATTTGTTTTCAGTGGGAGTATCCATCTGGGAACTTAGCCTGCCATGATACCAGAAACAAAACATCACAATTAAAACCCATGTTACTACCTAACAATAGCTACTGGTTAAATTAAACAATAACTAATTTCAATGGAATTATATACAGCCATTTATCTTATTTATTTTAAAGAGATGTTATATTTTTAGAGCAGTTGTAGATTCACAGCAAAATTGAGAGGAAGGTACAGAGATTTTTCATATAACCACTGTCACCACACAGGCATCAGCATCATAGCCTCTCCGATTATCAACATCTTCCCCCACCCTACTCTGCCACCCCAAGGTGTATTTGTCACAATTGATAAACCTATATTGACACATTATAATCACTAAAAGTCCATAATTTACATTAGGTTTCACTCTTGCTGTTGTACCTTCTATGAGTTTGGACAAATGTATAATGACAAGTATCCATCGTTATAGTAACATACAGAATATTTTCACTGCCCTAAAAAATCCTCTGCACTCCACTTATTTATCCCTCCCCATCACCCAATTCTTGGTAACCACTGATCTTTTTAGTGTCTCCATAGTTTGGCCTTTTCCAGAATGTCAAATGGCCATAGCCATTATGCACCCTTTTCAGACTGGCTTTTTTTTTTTTTTTTTTAATTATACTTTAAGTTCTAGGGTACATGTGTATAACGTGCA